>NC_060281.1:19793642-19982441 GCF_021613505.1 Equus quagga
TACCAGGGATCTGAACCCACAAACCCCAGGCTGCCGAAGCGGAGTACATGGAACTTTAACCACTCAGCCACGGGGCCAGCCCCAACCATGGCTTTTTATAGTGTGGTAGCTCTGGAGTGGCAGAGGAGTAGACAGATTCTAGACACAGCTGGGACATGGGAATGTTATATCGTCAGGGATGTGGGGTGTGGGGAAAGGAGGCATCAGAGAAATGAGGGCCCTACCGGCTGCCGCTTCAGTGCAAGTTTCCAGAAACACCGGCACTTTCCCTTTCTTGTTCCCTAGAGTCTGGGTGGCCCCTTCCCAGCCCACACCCGGCCCTCCAGCATAGCTCAGCTGGGACACACCTCACCAGGGGCGGCCCTCAGGACCATTTTCCCAGGAGCCCGGAGGGAGGAGACACTGGGCAGCCTCGGGGGCCCAGAAAGCAGAAGGCTGCGGGATGAGGATGAAACCTGTCTGCGGGAGAAGCACCATCTCTCAGGGCTGCGGCTGGGCGCTCGCTCTGACGATGCTGCAGACTCGGCTGGGTTGCAGCCTGCTCCTTTCAGAATACCGGGCCCGCAAGAGGGAGGGTGAGTGTCTGATGAACTCAAGCCGATAATATTCACTTCTTTTATTTTCCGGGAACGTCATGAGGCCCACAGGGCAATCTTCTGGTTTTAAGACCTGGTGAGTCAAGTCTACACACGCCTCTGACTCAGTCTGCTCCTGAGTTCCCACCGGCATCTCCCAGGAACGCAGCTCGGCAGGAGAGCTGGGGCTGGACAGCCCTGGGGAGGGCGTGGGAGGGGCTGGCTGCAGGGGAGACCGGCGGATTGCTGGCTTGACCCTGCCCACGCTCGCAATGCGAGCCAACACTCCGTGAGCGCTCACTGTCTCCAAACCACACGCCGCGCTATCACTTCTAATCTTCGAGGAAAACGATAAGTGGACTCTTAATCCCATTTGACGGTTGAGGAAACTGAGGCTCTGCTCTGTGATGTCCCCTGCTCATGGTCACAGGGCCTGGATGTGAATCGAGGCAGCTGATGCCACGGGCTGTTCCACGTGGAGGAGGGAGTGCGCTTTACAGAGTTTCAGCAGGCCCGAGAGGCAGGCCGGGAAGGAAGGCCGAGGTTCTGGGAGGGTCTGCACACTCTAAGCCAGTGACTTGCCACTTCGACTTATATTAAAATCTCCTGGGGAGCTTTGCAAACACTGCTGATGGCCCCAACCAATTAAATCAGCATCTTTGAGGACGCTGCCCTATGATTTAAAATGCCCCAGGTTATTCTAATACTAATATCCCAACAATGACTCTCTACCCGTCTGCAAATGCAGAAACTGAGGCTCGCAGAATTTGCATAGTTTGGACAAAGCCCACAGCTGGCAAGAGCCACATCCTGCCTGGTCTGTGGCCGACTGCCATGCCAGTGCTTGGTCAGGTTGATTCCCTTCTCTGCCACATCTGGGCCTCTTCTATTCTGAAAGTGTGTGAACTTTTTTAATGTAAATTTCTTTTGCCATTTGCACCTTTTTTGTTCAAGTTGAAGTGCTGCTTAGGCTGGCTGCGTGCGGAGGGTGGAATGGCAGCCTATAGCCAGAGTGGGACGGGCTGGCCCAAGGGCCACCGACACCATGGCCTTGGCTGTCTTTCCCCAGACTCTGCTACAGCCACAGACCAGGCCCTCTGCAGACATGCCCAGCAGCCCTGGCCAGGATGTGCCCTTTGACTCCCAGGAAAAACACTGCCCATCGCTGTAGTCCCCAGCCTCTGAGGATCAGAAGGCTCAGCCCAGGGGGAACCCTTGGTCTCCTTTTCCAGCAGCATTAGTGACTTCCCAAGGAGTGACATGGGAAAAGTCACCACCCTTTACTTCTGTGTGAATTATCCAGGCTCTAACTTCCTAGCGGCTGAGAGTTGAGCTATGAGAAAGGAGTGTCCACCATCCATGGAGCTAATTAAGCAAAGCAACAGGGAAGGGAGAAGGGCAGCCGCAGAGACGGACTCAAGCAGCCAAAAGGTGCTCCTGCCCAGGGAGGACCTTTCAAGTGGGGGAGAAAAGGAAGGGAGAGCAGACATCTGTACAACCGTATTCACAGCAGCGTCATTCACAACAGCCAAAAGGTGGAAGCAGCCCAAGTGTCTGTGGAGGAATGGATGGATACACAAAATATATACGTATATTGGCCTTAAAAGGAAAAAAGCCTGAAAAAGGAAGGAAGTTTTGCCACACGCTACGTGGACGAACCTTGAAGACATTATACTAAGTGAAATAAGCCAGTCACAAAAGCCAATACACAAAATATTGTATGGTTCCCCCTGTGTGAGGTTCCTGGGGAAGTGAAATTCACAGAGACGGAAGGAAGAGGGGGGTTGCCCGGGGCTGGGGTGGGGGGCAGCGGGGTGTTACTGTTTAATGGGTACAGCGTCCTGGTTGGGGAGGTGGGGGATGTTCTGGAGATGGACGATGCTGACGATCACCCAACAGTGTGAGGACACTTAATGCCACAGAACTGGACACCTAACAGTGGGTAAAATGTCAGTGTTACGTGATGAACATTTTACCACCATAAACGCGGGTGGGGGAAGGTACGACACCTCAATTCAGAACTTTATCCGAACGTTTGAGAGAAGGCCGACATATGACATTTCTGGGACTGTTTGTAAGATAGGAAGAAGGAAGAACTGATAAACTGCTGTTGAGAAGCCTGCAGATCCGATGTGGGTTAACATGCCCAGGAGGCCCCTAAGGATGAGGATCGCCCACCCAGGCCTGGACCTAAACATCACCGTGTCATCAGAGATGTCTCCTCATTCAGTCACGAGGGGGAAAAACTCTCAGAGAGCTTTGCTGAGGCTGTGTGGGCACAGACTGGAAGAAAGTAAAGAGCCTGACACTTTTAGACCCATTCTCCTTTCAGAAGCACACTGATTTCAACCCTCCAAGCATTTCACAGCCCAGCTAGCTCCTCAGAGTCACACCTTCTCACCAGCTCCACTAGCCACAGAAAAAAGGTGGAAATTGTTTCAGTTCGAGAGCCCCATGGTCCTCAGCCAGGCTACTAGCCGCCCCAGCCCTTCCTCATTTGCTCTGTTCCAACTATTCCCTCAAGGTACTAGGCACATTCCCACCTCAGGGCCTTTGCACTTGCTGTTTGTTCTCCCTGGAATGCTCCTCCTTTGGATATCTGCATGGCTCCCTCCCTCACCTCCTTCAGCCTTTGCTCCAAGTCACCTTCTCAAGAGGCCTTTTCTGCACACGCTAGTTGGAAGGGCTACCCCCACCCCACCACATCAGCTTTCTGACTCCCATGCCCTGTGCAGCAGATGCTGTCGCTGTCCCACTCATATCCCCAGAGCACTCCAGGTGGGGGGAATTATATGTGCAAATGCATGACGTTTGGGACATTGTGGCCTGAAACACAGCTGGAAATAGCTGGAGGGTGGGGTGCAGGGCGCTGGAAGCCTTGCATGAAGTGGCTTAAAAGGTAGCGAGGACAGACGGCTGAGGAGCTTGTCTGCTGAGCTAAGGAATTTGAACTTTAGCAGGCAATGGGGAGCCACCGAAGGGTTTAAGTAGGAGAGTGATAGAATTGATTTGCACTTTTAAAGGATTACTCTGGCAGCCAGCCCTGTGGAGGCCGAACTGGAGGGGGTGAGGCTGGAGGCAAGAAGACCAAATGTAAAAGTAACATCTTGGACATTGAAGGAGCTAAAATGATATTAGAGAAGAAAGCGACACAAGAGTGGAGCCCAGCCAACCAGTATGAGAAGCGATTTTTTTTTCTAGGAATAGATTGAATTTCAACAAAAAGAAACTTTCCTGCCACCCTGGGTGGACAATGCTGTGAATGTTGGCTCCTGCCCTCCTTCCAGTTGGCCACCCTGGGTCTTTCGTGCATCATCATTCAATAAAAGCAAGCGTGGGTTTTACAGGATTGTTTGTTGAGCCTCAAGCCAAGCTTTTCCACTCACTCAGGCAGGGCTGCTCTGCCAATTTCTAAATGGACTGTTTTCTACATATAGGGTGTGAAGGATATCTCTATGTGTGTCTCTGAGCAGGAGACATGTGTGACTATATATAATATCTTTATGTGAATTTTTGAAGAGATGTTTATCCAAGCTGTATATGCCTTGGCATGGATATTTTTGTAGTATGGAGAAAGGGAGAGGGGGGAGGAAAAAGACATTCCCACACCGTAACCGACTTTGGCTCGTGGAGGAAAATTCGAATAGGTTGTGTTCCTGAGCCGTGCCTCCAGGGTTGAGCAGTTCCCAAGTCAACCCATTTAATCCTTCCTCCTGGAGGGTCACTCACCTTTGAACTCCATCTTTTAAAACTGTCATTAAAATAGTAATAATAAGACCCTGCTGAAGGCCAGGCCCCCCCGCCCTGTCCCCCAAGAGAGAGCTCACCAAGGGGGCATCTCCCTTATAAAAAGCGGGCTGCTGATGCACTTGATGGAAAGAGCTGGCTTGTAAAATACAGCATTTTGGCTTTCACAAGGCCAGGAAGCCCGCAGCAGAGCCAGCCGGGTAGTCTGAGCGAACCCAAGCATATTAGAACCCGGGGTCACAGGGAGCTGGGGCGCCACCAGGAATGCATGCAGGGAGGAGGGACAGTCTGGCGGGGGGCTGGGGGAACAACTGGAGCCCTGTGCTGCCAGCTCGCCCCCTGTGAGCCAACAGGCGGAGCGGGAGGTGGCCAGGACAGCTGTGCCCACCCCACAAGGCTGGCTTAGGCCCCCTTCGCACGACAAGGCTCCAGGACCTCTGGGGTGTGGCAGGTGGACACATGCACGTCTACTTACCAGCTCAGCTGGGGCAGCACTCAGAGACGAAGACTCCCGGGCCTGTTCGCCATGCCCCCTTGCCAAGCCATCCACCCACACTGAGGAAGGAAGCAGTGGGCCACCCTACCCAGAGAGCAGGAGCGGCCATGGCCCATTTCCCATGGCAGTAAGCAGCCAGGTTGTAGACAATGGTGTTCCCTAGTCAGGGGCAGAGGAGAGGAAAGGACCCAGGACCCTCCGTCGTCGTAGGGACCGAAGCAGCAAAGCCCAGCTCCAAACATGCCTGATAAACGTATTCAGCGGATGACCCTGTCTGTCAGCCTTCCAGGCAGCCTGGGCACAGACCCTGGCTCTGAACAACCGAGGCCTCTGGTGTCCGTCGCCACTATTACCACAACCCACCCTGCGCTTAGAAGCAAACGATCCCGAGAGACGGCAGGGCCATGTTAGGTCCCCCAATTGCCCATCCGGGCACTTTCAGCATCCAGTCCTTTCTCTGAAGAACTCCTCGGAGATTAGACCTCCCAGCCTTGCCACTGTGTCTCTCCTGTGGAAGTGTTTCCTAATTTGGGTCCCAGCTCTCCCTTTTCTTCATTTCATGCCATTCCTCCTAATGATAACCCTTTGTGCCAGCCTCAATTATATATGAAGCTCGAAGGAGCAACCCCAACTCTAAATCTGGCTCCATCCATTGGAAGGGGAGGTCTTGGGCATCTTGCTTGGCCCAGAAGGAAGGATGCTGCTCCCCAAGGGGAAGCAAAGCCAAGGAGGGGGAAGGAAAGATCTTTTAGCAAAATAAGAGTCTAGAATGAAGAAACAGACCAGCGCCAGCTGCCCCGGGTCACCGGGGCTCGAGGCCGATTCTGCATCTTCAGCCAGGCCCGTTAGGAATCTGCCCTGCCACAGGCATGCAGAAGCAACAGAAGTGCTTTGATTTTTCCTTTTTTAAAACCGTCCTCCAGGCTGACCCTACCTATGTTCTCACTGCAGGGTCAACAGAGGGTGAAATGAGAGCATTCCCTGGGAATTTCCTGACTTCTGTGAATTTTTCTCAAGATCTGGCCATGAGTCAATGTGATGCACTGTGACCCAGGGTATGACTCGCAGTGGTACCCCTCCCTTCTGGAACACCATGAAAAGCATCTCCCTGCTGAGCAACTGAGGATGAAAATCTACAAGGCCCCCACCGCCCCAACTTTCCCTCCATATGGTCCCCAAATTAGGGGAGATAAGGGAACCACACCACATTTAATCAGGATAGTAACATTCTCCAGACGTACAGAAAGATCTTTATTTATGCTCTTCACCTCCCATCAGAATTAAGCCCTCTTGTATAATTTCTGTCGATCTTTGTATTTGGGGTATTTAGAGAATGGAAGGGGGGGATGAGAAGAGGAATGGAGAAGAGACAAAAGAGCGTAGCTCAGATGGACAATGTCCTGACAAGATCTGGGAACCCAGCACACCGCCTGAAAGTAAACTGGATTAGGTAGGTGGGTAGAATTATCGGTTCAATTTTATCGATGTTGACAACCAATCTGAAACAGCCAAACAAAGCAGATTAATTACAGTTTTGTGTGTGAACGGTCTGACTACCAGGACTGGATGTCACTTGCCAGTGGACACCAGCTACGACCAGTCTCAGCTAGTGATGGTTTGTGATTACCCCTGGAGTTTGGGGGGAAGCGCTTGGATCAATGACATCCTTCGAAAGATCCTGGAATTAAAACAAAGGGAGCGTTAAAACGAGACTGGCGGCCATCTGTGGAGCCTGGCGTCACACGGAGTTGTTGGGAACACATGTGGAAGCATTCTGCAAACTGTCAGATACGCTGCAAACAGCAAGGGGTTGTCGGTATCACCATGATTAGGGACACGTATCACTGTGGGGCCAAAGAAGATGAAAGCCTTTTCTAATGATAGCTTAGAATTTCTAATGCCCTCCTGAGTTCAGGAACAAATATCTTCAGCCCTCTCATTCAAATGCAGAAAATGAAGGGCAGACACCAGGTGAGGTGCATAGGCATTGATGACAATGAGACCTGGTGCCCTCAAGTCAGCACCCCTCTGCCCACTTAGCCCCCTTCTCTTCATTCTAGCCCGAGACCCTGAGGAAGAGCCCAGCATCCTCCGCTGTTGAAAGCCTAACTTGGGAAGGAAAATCCCAATTGGAGGCAAAGCTCCCAGTGCTGTTACACCTTTTGCTGTCCCAAGGAAAACGTCAGAGAAATATTTCCTGGGGCTCTTTCAACCAGGATGAGGAAGGTAATTCCTCCCCCATCTCCCTTTCTTCCCCTTCCCCCGAACTGCCTCCCTTCTCGTCATCTCACCACCATCGAAGGCGACTCTTCACTTTTCTTCTCCTTTTGGAAAAAAACTGTTTTTCTAAATTCCTGCCTTTTCACTTACTTATGAAGGCAAAACAAGAGAATAAAATGAGGCCACTGGGTAAAAAGGAATCAAATCTCAGCTGTGCTTTTTAAATTTTTGTTATTAAATTTTTATTCTACGTATTTATTATTTCTATTATAATTTTTAAATATATATATATTTTAAAA
Source organism: Equus quagga (assembly GCF_021613505.1). Classification (NCBI taxonomy): domain Eukaryota; kingdom Metazoa; phylum Chordata; class Mammalia; order Perissodactyla; family Equidae; genus Equus; species Equus quagga. The sequence continues at coordinate 19,800,980 of NC_060281.1, forward strand.
CTAACAGAACCTTTCCTTTTCCTAGCTGACCATCTCCCGACTTTGCTGTTTGCTTGTGGAGACGCGGCAGGCCCGCAGGAGGGACAGGGGGCCGTTGGAGCCCGGGGTTTCTCTGAGCCCCGGGCAGGCCTCTCTTTCTGGCAGGCTCGGGAAATACTTTCAAACTCTCCGAGCTGTAATTCACCTATATATAAAACGAGCAAAACAACACTCCTCCTTCCCACAGGCATGTGAGGAGGTTTAATTATCGCAAATTTGTGAAGTGTGTTAAGGCCCTTGGATTAAAGAAGCTACACGAGAAAAAAAATATTATTGCAGAGTGGAATTCTGCTTAGTTGTCATGTTTGCTGTGACTGCCCTCCGCGGTGTCTTACATTACTTGGAACAAGTACCGTGAGCTATGAGGTCTTGAGAAAGCCTTTAAGTAATTTCCTGGCCTGCTTTTCTTTACCTTTTAAAAAAGTCTTCTTCCACTTCTGCCTTTTCGCTTCTTAATGCAGCCAAAAGCTTTTCCCTCCTAATGCGTCGTGTCAGAACGGGAGCCAGCTGGCTGGAGATGGACCCTTTCCACCTTGATATTTTCTCTTCGTCTCTCCTGCCTGCCACTCCTTTGCTCCCCGCCTGCATCTCGTGTTTTTAAGATGTCATACATTTTAATAACTTAAAATAAATTTGACTCTGAGCCCTGGGCTGTAAAATTTGCTTCTGCCTCTCGGATCGGTGGCTGAAACAAGGTACTGAGTCCCCTCACTGAAACGGAGGCTGGTTCCGCCTCGGGGTCTAGGTCACTGCCATGGTGACAGAGCAGAGCCCTGCCACCCGGGGAGGCGGTTCCCCACTCAGGGCTTCCGGGCATCAGCCGCACACTTGGAATGTGGGAAAACACCAGGCAGCTGCTGGGGTGGCCGGCAGGCAGCGGCCAAGAAGGCCCCTTGCCCTGGCCACAGCTGTGTCCGTCAACAGGTGTGGCCTGGCGCCTGGGCATGCCGCATGTGTCACATCTTCCTCAGGGCGCACAGAAACACATCCAGATCAGGGACACCCTCGTGGACTCTCTCCCACTCCCCCTGCCGGTCCCGAGGCCACAGAGACAGAGGACAGTCCCCAGGTGACAAAAAGGACCCTGAGCCACTTTTCCTCCACTTTCCACCCTCAGCGTGGGGCTAACTGGACAAACTAGGCTGGCCCCTCAAAGGAGAGCACCTCCCTGGCCTCAGTGCAGGACAGGTGGGCTCTCCAGAGAAGGACGTGGCTGATCCTGTACTGGCCAGCTCTGCGTGCAGAGCCCCGGACAGCCGCTGCCACCCCCCCACGGTCCTCATCCAGGAATTCTGTCAGGGCCCAATCTCTCTGCTCCCCCCAAAGTGGAAGAGCAAGTGAGGGAGAGGGAAAGTGGGGCTGAGCCTGGGGACAGGCAGTAGCAGGCGCCTTCCTCCTGCCCCGGCCCCCCCTGCCACTGCGTCCTGCCTTACTCCTTCCCCTGCACCTCCCCAGGCTCAGCAACACTGGCTCCTCCTCTGCTCCTGCTGGTCTCCATTCCCACTCAGCCGCCCTGGCTTCGCCCCTCCAGCATCCTGCTCTCCTCTTGCGGACAGTGAGTCCTCTTGGGGTGTGTCTGTGTGCATGTTGCCTCCTCAACAAGACGAGTGTCGGGACCGTGTCTCATACAGTTACACAGCAGCCCCCAACAGGCTTCGGTCTTCTCTGCAGAAATGGAAACCAAACCAGAAAACACCACATGTTAAACCCTGCGTGTGTCCATGATGAAATCTCACTCAATCCCTTGTGCTTTGGGGAAAACCTTCGTCACTTGTCTCTCTCACCTGTATTTCATTCCTTACTTTATTTTACCACGTTTTACTTTACGTTTCCCACGGGCTGTTAGATGGAGCTCCATGACAATTCAGTTCCACGATCAAGTAAAGCGGGTACATTCTGAGCGGACAAAGTTAAATGGTTTCCTCGCTGTGGGACTTCTGAGAACTGTAACACGATAAAGGGCACAGCAATCATCCGGGATGCAGAATTCTGAGTTTTCCAAATCTACTTAACCTCGAACCCCCTTTTGGAGGAATATTTTGAGGGACTGACATCCCTTTGGCCCATGCTGCCATAGGCGTCAGCTCCTCTCTTGAATTTTGCACAGTGCCCAGCACTCGTGGACAGGCCGACGCTTAATAAAGTCCAATGCCTCTGCCTTCCTTCAAGCCAGAATTAGCCTCGTCTTCCAGAACCTTGGACTGTCCCAAGCAGAAGAAGCCCTTTGGCAAATGAGCCACTTGCTCAAGTCTGCTCCCGTGTGTGTTTCAGCCTGGGATAATAAGGGGGTATTCAAGGCTGTTCTTTCCACAACAAGGCCTTCATAAAAAGCCACATGCCTCAGTGGTCCTCCGCCAGCAGTACCAGCATCAGGGCAACCAAGGCATCAAAGCCAAGAAAAGTACAGATGCAGCACTGGGCTCCGATGACTCTTAATTACAACTCTTACCCCTGCTGCCAGCCTTCTTGGACCTGGTCTAACTTCTTTGGAGCCCCTCATTGGTAACTCTCACCTCTTGGCTCCCTGGGGCTCACTTTGGTGGCCCAGGTGACAAGGATCTGGGACCTGTGCCCCTGTCCTGGAAGCCTCCGAACTGCTCTATGGACCTGGTCCATGGGCCAGTTTTGTTTTCTTCAAATCAGGGGGAAGAGAGAAGAGGTCTTCTAGCTTCCCGGGAATGTTGGCAATGTTGGGTGGGGGGAGGCGAGGAGCAGGGGACACTGTCAGGGCCAAGCCAAGGAGAGGGCCAGGGAGTCTAGAGACGCCAGGCAGGTTCCCACAGGGCACCACCAGCAGGCAAGCTTTGAGAAACAGAGCCCGCTTGGAAAAGGACCTTGACACCCACTGCCGTCCACAGCAGCATCGCTGGTGGCAGAGTGTTTACTCCCGTCATTTCATCCTCATTTCCCCCTGACATCATCCCTACAAAGAGGGGCAGGATTCTTCAAGAATCAGGCACATGATATGGCTCTGGACAACCATCCGAGTTTCTAAGAATCACAACGAACGTCTGCAGGCCAACTCAGGTTTCTCTCCACAGTTGAGAGTACTGGTGGGGTGGTGAAGAAAGTACAGCTCAGGGGCCACCGAACCTCTGTGTGACGCAGCAGTCCCTCTGCAGCGGAACCTGTGTGTTCGCCTGTTACAGGAGCATGGTGGTTCCCTCCTGGGTTGTCTCACAGGCGGCCTCTGAGATTCATGGCGGGGAGGAGGAGCTGAGAGAACTAAGGACCAGTCTCTCCTTTTCCCCAAAGCTTTCCATTCCTGCTGCCCAGCATCTCTTCCCTGTGCAGATCAAATTCAGACTCCCTCTTTGCTAACACATGAGGGGGCAGGAGACCCAAAGTTCCCGCCTGATTAGATCCCAATTACAGTCACATGGTGAGAGTTCTCTGAACTGCCTCACCCGGGACAAAGTGTATCACAGAAAAGAGAGCCTCCCACCTCCTTCACGCACCACTTACCGCCTCTAACTATGCCTGAGCTCTCATCACCTCTGCAAGCCCTTTCCTGGAAAGCTCTCAGAGACCATGGCGGAGCAGATGTTACTATGGCCCTGTCGAGATTTAACCCAAGGCGACCATACCTCCGTCTTCCTAATCAGTCCATATGGAGTGAGAGGGAGGAGAAGGCAGGGATGGGGAGAGAAGCGGACGGCTTCATTCCTGCCCCTTGCCCACTCCCCCAAGCCAAGTGCCAGGCCACTGCTTCCCGTCACAGACACTCAGAAGCCAGTTCCCAGCATTTGCCCAGCGTAAGTCAAATGGTAGCCCAAATTAGAAGATGCCTTTCCCCAGACAGAAGAGCCTTCCAGAGCACCAGCGCGTTGACAAACGGCTCAAGATGAGCGCTTCCTGCGACTGTGCTGGGCCCCTTATCCTCCTGATTATAACTCACAAAGCTGTCATCAGCCCAGTCTCAGACTTTAGGATGTGTAAAGTCCCAGCCCTTACACCCGCTCTGTCTGCAGGGACCTGACTGTGGTCCTTGTTCCTCCTCCTTGTACTCTGAAGTCCCAGCACAGGGGAGGCCCCAGAAGAACCCCAACGTGGAATGCGTGGGAGTCAGGACACACTATTCAAGGACAAGCAAGAGGGGGGCATATGGAAAAGGGACAGAGACAGGGTGGGGAGAGGAGAGAAAGAAGAGAAGAGGGAAAAAAAGAAAGGAAAAGAGAAGAGGAGAGGAAGGGGAGAAACATGAGGCCAGGAAATCTTCAAAACTGAGCTTTCTCTTCCCAAACAGAGGGATGTGACGGGGGAGGCATGCCACAAAAAGGAGCTCATACAAGTAAATATCCATCTAGTTATTTTAGGACTCGGCGGAGAATGGATGCTGGTGGTCTCCCCCTTCTTCCTGGTGGGTCGGCGTTCATCCCAGGGAGGAAAACTGGGCCATCACATGTCTGGCCCTGCGGCCCGCCAGGGCGGCCAGCGTCGAACCGCAGTGGGCGGCCACACGGGCGGCGGCTGGGGCCACACCTTGAGGCGGTCGGTGCGTATGTGTGAGCAGCACTTTGATATCTGGCCACGAAAGGGCCCGTTCTCAAAGCCCCCATTCATGGACCCTACACACAGGAGCAGCAAACAGAAAAAAATTGTTTCCCTGTCGGTCTAGAAAGGTGGGTTCCTGTTTATTAATCGAAGACCACATAAAGAATGCATGGTCACAAATGTTCTTTCTGAGGAGCACAGAAGTTCGTAGCTGGATGTAAAAAAAAAATTCTGTCCGGTGATGACCTGGGACAAAAAGCTGCCCCTGCAGCCCCTGCTCCTGCGTTAGCGTTAGAAGGAAACTCGTACAGAAGGCCCGGGGCCCGTTTTCAGCAGGCCGCCCTCATTTAGGGCGCTGCTGCTTTCCACAGGGCGTGCTGCACACAGGCCTCCTGCTGGTGGCCCTGGGATGCCGGGTCAGCATCCCCCGCCGCAGCTCCCCCTTCTTCCCGCTAGCGCCACCCCCCCTTCCCTTTTTTCTTCCTTTGAGTTTGGAACAGCGAGAAACACCCAAGGGGGTTTTTTAAAAGGTCACTGGCAATTAGCTCCCTGTGGAAACGGGGGAAAGTGGAAAGGAGGCCCTTGAAGGAGCTTCAGAGAAACTCATGCATCAGGCAGCGAGGGCTTGGCCGGGGAGGGTGCCGCCCTCCATCCGAGCCAGGGGCTGCGCTTCCCACCCACAGCAGGGACCCACCGTGGAAAGGGAATTAAGGAGCAAACTCGAGATAAGATGGAGACTCCGGCTCTCCTTTGAAGCTTTAATTAAAGCAAACCCGATCAGCGTTACACTGCGCATGCCGCAGACTGCCCAAATGGCGGAGATAATGGTTAACAGCGAGCCATGTTATTCCAGAGCCGGGGGCGAAGAGGAAGCTGGGCCAGGCTTCCAGCGCGGTAAAGAAAAATCTGAACTGTGATAATTCAATACAAATCATGCCTGGGGGCAAGAAAATTCTTGGTCTCCCCAGATAAGGGGGAAAGAGACCAGCAAGAGAAATGGATTCAGGGCTGTCTCCTTTTAATTTATTTCTCTGGCAGATCCTCACTGATTTCTGGGTACCGGGATCAGACAGGCCTGTCACCAGATCACAAAGTCGTGTGGACTATGTGCAGAGTGCATCCCATCCAGCTCCCGGACCACCAGCACGTTTTATGATTTCTTTACACTACAATATTTGGCAGTGCTGAAATCACCCAATAAAATCAACCTGGAGCTTCATTGGCAGTTTGGAGGCCTCTCCAAGTGTTTGCTGGAGCCCTGCCCAAAGGAACCGCTGCTCATCTTATTCTAAGATCACACGAAAGTGTGTTCTCCTCCCCCTGCCTGCCCACCACCATCTGTGAGTGAAGGGAGGGTCTCCGCTGGGGGTGTGTGCTTGTCACTCCTGCTGTTGACGTGGTTGCTGTTTTCTGTGCACACGGCCTCAGTTGCGGTCAGGATGAACTGCCTGTGGGTGACAGCCAGGTCCTCTGAGCAGACTACGGGCTGGGGGGGGGGGGGCGGATTCCTGACCTTCCGCAGACGAAGCGAGTCCAGGCCAGCCACCAAGACAGAGGCCACGCCTGCCACTTTGGGTGGCCACGAGGCAGCCTAGTGGTTTGAGTCACAAGACCTTCCTCTCCAGCCCTTCCGCCTCAGGCCCTTCCTGCCTGGAGGAGGAGGCCAGTGCCAGTCCAGGCAGATGAGCCACAGGAGCACGGGGGACAGAGGCGTGTCTGGGAAGGGGCAGAAGCCGAGGCTCAGAGGGGTCTGCCTGAGGAGGGGTCGTGCAGGGTGAGCCGGGGAAGGGAAGCCAAGCAGAAGGCAGCCATGGCCATCATTCCGCAAGCTACACGGGGACACCAGGCAGGCAGGCGCCACCATCAGTAAGGCCACTGTTCGTTTCTGGCCATGGAATAAGAGTTCACCCCATGTTAAGATGTTGACGCGTGCCTGCATCATCTTTCTCTTTGAAGTTAAAGGTTCTTGGAAAATACAATGTAGGTTCCACTCCAAGCCATCCTGGCTTTACTTAGAGCAGGTGGTACAAGTTCCCCTCTCCACGGATGAGAAAACAGAGCTACGGAGAGAAAGAAGTGAATCAGGAGGAATCCAGGCGGGATTCCTCAGACGGGACCTAAAGCTCGACAGTCCTGCACTGCCCAGTGTCTACAAGAAGGGGTCCTGGACACCTTTCAGGAGGCCAGGAGGAGCATGCACTTGCTTGCTCAGCACCTGTCCCCAAACCCTCCATGCCAGGGCTTGGGGACCTGAACCATGGAACTCAAGCAGTTTCCTCCACAAGCCACAAACGAGCTTCCGACCATGCCATGAAGGGTGGAGTCCTGGACAGCGGCTAAAGCACCATGCGTTCCATCCTTACACCCCCCCACCCCCATTCTCACCCCCACCCCCGGCCGCACCAGCAGGCTCCATCAGACCCCTCTCCCAAGTACCCCTCTGCATGAATGGCAGGTAGCCCTGGGCCCCAGGGAGTGAAAACATGAAAATCAGCCCTGCTCATCATCAGACAAGACAACCCAAAAAGACTCAGATGAGGCCTCAGGGCAAAGCCAACAAAAATCAGTGTTTCTCCCAAGGCCACGTCATGCTGCAGAGTGACTAAGAACCCTCGCTCCGTTCGGCGGCTGGCCTGCCCGTGACTTCCCCAGCCCTGCTGCTTCCTCCTGCCTTAGAGATTGCTGACACACCCGGTTACGACCGCTCCTCACTTCGTGTTGGCGTGCAATTCAGAGGAGATTCCTGTTCCCTGGTCCCTCCTTCCAGTCGTTCAGTATGAGCCCAAATCTTATAAAAAGCCCCTCCCCACCCCTTCCTCCTGAGATGCCCGTGGCTCTTTGGGGTATTTTCTCCCTTGCTGTAGCAAATTAATAAGCCTGACTTTATTTGACATGTCAGTTGGTGGTTGTCAGCTGTTGGAAATAGGAATGTGGGGTGAAGTGGCTGAGGCCATGCCTTGCCTCTGACCACAGGGGCCTCTGCAAGCCCAGCTTCCACAGGGGTGACACAGAGGTTCTGCTGAGACATCCACCTTGTAATCAACGACTAGTTTTCCGGAGAGGGATCACAGGCCCCAACCATGGGATAAATGACACACGTCCTATCTCTTCTTCCCATTTCTCCTGGAGGCCACATCTCCAGTAGGCAGCCAGGGTCCCATGGGAGAAAAGAGGCGAGGGACACCCTGAGCTCTGAAATGCAGCTGCTGTCTTTGTCTTGTTGCTATTTTTGTTTCCTGTTGAAAATCACTTTATTTCTGTTTTCTGATTAATAAACAGGGAAAAAAATTCAAACTCTAGAAAAATGTAAGAAAGAAACTAAAACTAACCTGACATCCACTAACCTGTTCATCACCATTAAGATTTTGGTGACCCATCTCTATATATCTCTGTGTGTGAACACACGTAACACTTTCGACATAAATGGGAGGTCGTGCATCCTGGTGTTTTTATATAGTGTACACCTTTTTCTCGTTTACAGTCTTTTATTCTTGTCTCCCACCACCCCCTCTGCAGTGCTCCCCCTGCAGGGGATCGACACGACCTTGTGCGCCTCCTTCCACAGTGGTCCCCACTCTGCTTTCTGTACACAGTAGCGGAGCGTGACACAAGCTCTGCTTCTGTGGAGGCCTGGATTCTGACGGTGGATCCTGGGGCGAGACAGAGATGGAGATCCACGTGTGCAATTAAGGAATCTCTGACTAGAAGTCAGAAGACCTGAACCCATAGATGCTGCATGTGGTGCTAGAATTTTAAAGGTTGTCGGAGCCAGTTGCTGGGCCATAACCGAGTTCTGTTCAGAATATACTGGGAGGAGAAGCAGTGCAGCCCCAGAGCCTTTTCCTCCTCCCAAACTAAGCTAGATAAGGTGAAGGGGGTTCTGTGTGGATTTCGACATACCCCGGTATTTCCAGTTGGTTCTTTGTGTGTGTCAGTGATTCGGGCAGGCTGGTACCAAAGCAGGTCCTTTCCAGCCTTCTTGATGGCTCCACTCCCCAAACACAAACCTCTCCCCAGTTGGAAAGAACTCCTCAGCCTTCCAGAGCAGAATTCCTCTCTGCACCCACAGAGCAGCTTCTTCCTTTCTCTCTTTCTGTCATCCTATTATTTAAGATCTTCATTCTCTTGCCCTTCATCTGAATGGATTCTCCAAGTTCTGCTCTAGCTCTTCATGCCTGTGCATACATTCATGCCACTTGTTCACTGTCTTGCATGACATCTTCAAGACACCAAATATGATCAATGCCCACTTCATAATGTGCTGCACTCTACAGCATGTGATAAAGATGAATGCATTGTCCTTTTTTTTTTTTTTTGATGAGGAAGATTGGCCCTGAGTTAGCATCTATTGCCAATCATCCTTTTCTTGCTTGAGGAAGATTGGCCCTGAGCTAACGTCTGTGCCTATCTTCCTCTATTTTGTACGGGGGATGCCACCACAAGCATGATTTGATGGGAGGTGTGTAGGTCCACACCCAGGATCTGAACCCACAAACCCCAGGCCACCAAAGCAGAGCATGTGAACTTAACCACTATGCCACCGGGGTGGCCCTAAGATGGATGTCATTTCAATCAAATCTATCTTTTGAAAATTCATACGTACACTAAAGATGAAGTAGATGGTAATTATTTGTTTATAAAACAATCCATCACATAAGAAAAGAATACCCTATTTGGGGTTACAAAAATGTGATTGGTCCCGAACATTTCAGCATATTTATTGCATTAAAGAGAGGGGGGCAGGCACATCTGGGTCCCTGTCTGTGTGGGCGTGTTTCTGCATCGTAAGCCAGAGCCTCTGGTCTCTGGCCTTTTAAATCAGGACCAGGTTGCCTGCCACATACCTCCCTCACGCCTGTCACTCACCAGGAGCCTCCCCTACCAGGCCAGAGCTCTGTTGTGCAAACAGGTGCTGCGGAGTTCACCCAAAAGATTTTTTGAAAAACCCAAAAACAAAAACTTTCCATTCAGAGCAGGCAAGCTTTACTTTTTTAAAGTAAGTGTTACTTAGTAGAAGGCCTTGTAAATCTCATAAAACCCTGGAACAGCTGCTAAACGGTGTCAGTTTTACACGTTCTCCAGCGCCGGGTACATGACTCTTGTTTCCACTGGCGTAACTCAAGGATGCTGGTGCGTCTCCGGGCAGCCTGCCCATCCTGATTTCCATGGGATGGTCCCAAGCCAGCAGGTCTGTCTCTACCTTCCACCAGCCCAGCAACAGACAACAGACGACCTCAGAGCCCAGATCCAAGAGGCAGGGGAGGTGGGGGGGAGAGTGGAGTCAGCCAAGGACGTCACTCCTGCTGTGACCGGCATGCACTGCATGCTGGGAGCTGGGGGGAGGGGCGCAGACTAGGGTGCTGCGTGTGATGGGCAGACTGCCTTTTTTGGGTACCTTTAAAATACCATGAGAAACTGGTTTTAATATTCAGTCATTTATCCTAGATGTTAAACACACTGCCTTTTACCTGGGTTGGGTGCCAGGAGCAGGGAAGAATTACTCAAAAACATTTAATATCAACATTTCCAAAGTTGCCTGGAAATGAAGTCAGAGTCCCATCGGCAGATGCTATTTTCTATACCTGTTTTCATGTCCTGGCAAGAAAGGCCCCTGAAGCCTCCACTGTGAGATTCTGACTCTGCTCTCAGAAGACGTCCTTCTTCCCACTCGGCCTGCCTTCCCACCGTGTGCCTCTCAACCCTGGCTTAGCCACAGGAAAACATCAGACAACCTAGATTTGGGGACCCCAAGCAAACACCTCAGAAAGCAAACCTTCACTTTTTGCAAACCCTCACACGCTGGCACGTCCCTTTGGGATGCACTGCGTTCAGGGCTCAGGATTGTCCCACTCTCCAAAACCCAGTGGACACAGGCCAGTGAGAGCACCCAGCAAGGAGCTGAGAACCCCTGGCTGAAGGGAGACTGACTGCGTGGCCATGGGCAAGTTCCTCACTTGGGCCTCCGTGTCTTCATCTGAGAAATTGCTCTGTCTTTCTCACAAGATCCATGTGAGAATCAAATGACAATACACATTAACGTGGTTTGTAAGACATTTCGCAATGTTGCTTACAGTTACGCGTATGTAGTTTCTGTCTAGTTTGCCTTTTCTATAGCCTTAATTTAAAGACCCAGTTCTGGCTAATGAAATTAACAGAAAAGTCTGCTGAAAGATTTCTGGAAAGAAATTTTGCTGCTAATGAAAGACATCTGTATTAGAGAGAGAAGTCGCTGGTATACCCTCTTCCCTATGCTTCCTGTCTCTGAAAGTGGAGCTGCAGCAGCCACTCTGTAATCATGAGGCTACAAGCTCAGGAATGAAAAGTCCCTATGTTGAAAAGGGCAGGGAGGAGGCATAGAAAGGGCCTGGATCCTTGACATCGCTGAACCAATGCCAGCAATTGCCTGCTTTTGGACTTCTTGTTATGGGAAAAAAATAAACCCTGTTTATGTTAGCCATTGTTGATTAAGTTTCTGTTACTTGCAGCAGAATGCATTCTAACAGATTTAGTCCCTCTGTTATCTGTTTTCATAGGACCTTGTATTTTCCTCTGAAGAGCTTATCACAGTTGTAATTACATAATGAATTATTTATTACAGTAATTATTTGTTTAATGTCTCTATCCCCAACTTGATTTTAAATTCTATGAGGGTAGGAACCACAGTGGTCAGGTTCATCATTGTCTCTCCAGCTCCCAGCTCCCAGCATATAGCAGATGCCCAGTAAGTATTGGTTGGGTAAACGAATAGCCCTTGTGCTGAATGGACGCTGGACACTTCGCTTCTTATTCCCAGTAGCACTAATGTGGTGAGCGCTCAAATTAGTGTTTAGGTTCTGGCAACAGGGAGTGGCCTCTTCACCATTTTGCTTCCAAAGCTAACCTGAGTCAGAGTTTTCATGCCAATCAAGCCACCTCTTTCATGGAGAACAACGCCCAACACTGACTCCTTGAAGGACCCTCAGTAGATACTCAGTGAACAGAATTGGCAGCCTCTGAGATTTTTTTCCAATAAGATGAATGCATTCTGCTTTCTAAAGGCAATTTGAACCCTCTCTTTGGAACGTCAGGCCTCATCCCCAGCTTTGAGAGCAGGACACCTCAATAAGTAATATCCCCCAGACGGTTTCCTGATTTTGCTTCCAGAAGAACGAAGAAAATTTTCTCAGCGAAAAACCTTCTTCCTTTTCTTGTCTCTCTCTGGACTGTGTGTTACCACTTCTAGTCTCAGCTGGAACTAGTAACCCAAAAGCAGCCCCAGAAAAGAGAAGGAAAAAGAATGAAATCACACCACCCACAAGGAATCAGGGGTTTACAAAATACATAGTTGGCCCGTGGTTGGCTGCGAACACAGTGTGGAGGGAGGTCTCACCCTCCGTCGCTTGTCCCTGGTCCTCCGGGTGCGAGGGGTGTGTATTACCTTCCCCTTCTGTGAAATGCCAACACGCAAACTCCTGGAAAGGGTCCATTGGCAATTCGAAGACAGGATCTCCCGCGTCGGGCAGGAGGATCCTGAGTTTCAGCTTCCTGTCTCCATTCACAGCGTACCTTCCAAATGGAGGGAGACTGCCTCCCTTGGGGCCGTAAAGCATCACAGTCAAGAACCAGGATTCCAGACCTGGGAACTCTGCCACTTCCTGGTTATATAATCTTGGCATTTTATCAAATCTCCATAAAACTCACTCTCTGCATTACTAAAATTGGGAAATAAACGAGATAACCCAGGTAAAGCACAAGCTTGCCACACAGTAAGGCTCAAAAGACTTCAGATATTTTTATCCAGGCTCAACCAGAGTCACACTGATTAAACCATGTTCCAGGAGTTGTTAAATAGCCTCTGAGACTTTTCCTCCTGACTGGCCAGTTCCCCCAACCCTCTTTTGTCCTGCCTGTGTAGCCTCTCCTAGCTCTCTCTCTCTAAATGAGCTACTCCAATTTCAGAGACGCCTCTTCCTGCATTTAGATGGTGGAGCCCAGCGCTGGGCCATCTCAGCTCCAACCTCGGTGACCCTGAATTTTGCTCTCCGGTTCTCGGTCAGACAAGTTACCTCCTCTCGGCCTGTTTTCATTGTCTGAAAATTAGGGATCATAATTTCTGTTTTGCAGAACGGTTATAAGATTGAAAAATTAAATAACACTTGTAAATTGCCAGGCACACACTGGGCAGTTAAATCATACTTAATATTGCTATTATTGTCCAAGATACAATTTAGCACATGCCTAAGTTAACCCAAACAAACAAACAAACCAGAAGCAAGGGCAAAAAAATGTTTTTCTTTTCTTAAGGCTGAGATGCAACCTGGCAATCAGCTGGGGCCTGGAAAGGGAGCTGGCCAGCCACCCAAGGTGCTGTTGCTGCCTGGGAAGACCCCCCTTTGAAGTCAAAGCTCCCCTGGGCAGGGTCCAGCGATGCCTGACACATTACTGGCACCACCATGCAAATCAAGAAGAATGTGGGGTTGCAAATACATATACAGATTTGGATTAAAAATGAAGTTCCCTGATGGACCCACCAAGCTTATATTTCAGAAGGATTTCTCTCTCTCTTTCTGTCCCTCCATGTTTCTCTCTCCCGCTCTCTCTCTTTCTCTCTGGCAATATTCTGGACTTTTGAAAATAGAGGTTTATTATGGAAATGCTGACAGACCCTTAAATAGAGTGCTGTATTTGCAACACTGTAATTATGCCTCCATTGAAAAGCTCCAAAGAAAACATGATTTGCCTGTGCAAATAAATCATGTATGGCTTTAAAGGCTCAGATTTAAATCATTCGAACCATAAAGAATCGTCGTCTTCCATGTATAAATGGATTACAAATAATAATGACTTAAAAAAAACTAGGCCTATACCAGGGAAATGTAGACAGACTCTTATGGAATTCTTGAAATTGGACCCGCATCTCCCTACAGTCCTACTGCATAAGTCGGCAGCAGATTAGCTTTATTACAGTGTTGATTTGATTGCCCTAGAAATTGCCCCTGGGTAAATAAAAGATCCGTATCTTCTCCCATTCACGCCTAGCACAGGACTCAGCTCTCTCTCTCTCTCTCTCCCTCTCCATTTTCTTCCACCCCACCCATCCCACCTCTAACATATTTGCTCTGTGGCATTCCTCAGCCAGGTTAGACCCTGCAAATGGCCTCAAGGTGACACAGTGGCTCAGATGTGTCCAGTGACTACAGACATGCTCTCGCTCCCCACAGAAAATGACTTGTGCACTTTTCCATGCTCTCAACAGACTCATTGCAGACATGAGGCCACCAGTCCTTCAGAACTGCACCTTGCCAGGCACCATGTGTGTGACATACAACGTGCGTATGCAGCCTCGGCGAAATTTGCTCCAGACTTCACGGCCACTGCACCAACGCATGGGATAAAGGGCCATTATGTGAATCTGCAGCGGCTCCCCGCAGTAATCAGAGAAGCCAGAACATGGTATTGGAGGACGGGCTTTTTTTTCCATCCAGATTGCGGTTTGCTTATTTTCAAACAGTTATTGATACTTCCAAATGGCAGTCACTAAATGACAGGTTTCATTTAGATGATTATCAAAAATGAAACTAGCAGAGTTGAGGCTATAATTCTTTTTCTTAATAGCAAAGGAAAATCTGCATTATAGCTGTATAGACCTACATGTGGTTATAAATATGCATCTGTACCTACAAAAACTAAAAGTGTTATAGGGTGTTAGCTTTTTCAAAAACATAAATATATCTAGATTTTTTTCACAGATGTAATTTTCACACGGGGGTAAGTTCACTCTTACGAGGTCTTTCGAATTACAAATGAGAGGTTAAATTACGTTCCTTCTGATTTTCTTATCAAGTCTATTTTATTACATCCTAATTCTTTGAATATTGGGTAACCTAAATTTAGTTACCTAAATCTACATATGACCCCTATGGACCCAGGGTCCTGTACCCCGTCTTAGTTCAGTACTGTATTAAAAGCGGTCCAACAGAAAACATAAATATAATTGAATCAATTTAACTCTTAAAGCAATCCAACAGAAAGCATAAATATAATTGAAATCAATTTAAATCTTTTTTCTTCTTTTTAGAAAATGCCAAATTGGGTAGGAGAGGAGAGGAGACACATGTTTAACACAATAAAACAACTTTAAACCCCTTGTTATGGACAGAATTGTGTCCCCCTCAAATCCATATGTTGAAGCTGTGCCCCCCAATGTGACTGCATTTGGAGATGGGACCTTTAAGAGGTGATTAAGGTTAAATGATGTCTTGGGGGTGGGCCCTAATCCCATATGACAGGTGTCCTTATAAGAAGGGGACGAGACTCCAGGGCTGCATGTACACAGAGAAAAGGCCAGGTGAGGACACAGCAAGAAGATGTCCCTCTGCCAGCCAAGGAGGGAGACCTCAGGAGAAACCAAACCTGCCAGCACCTTGATCTTGGCCTTCCAGCTTCCAGAACTGTGAGAAAATAAATTTCAGTTGTTTAAACCACCCAGTCTGTGGCGTTTGTTATGGCGGCCCTAGCAAACGAACACGGCTCTCTTTAGGTATCTTTCATGCTTCCTCCCTCTCTTACACCTATCAGTGGCTCTCCCCCAAAATCTATTTACTCCTTCTCCCCCTATGGCCCTCAAACTCTCCCAAATGCTCTCTTGCTGCCCCCCTCTATGGCTCAGCTCTTTATTATGTGTATCCATGGGGCCCGCCCTGGCCAATTCAGCCATTTGTCTTCCTCTTTTCTCATCTTAACCCTTCCAATATTGGAGACTCCCCAAAGTTAAAAGCCTTCCTCCGAGAGGTAGATGGGGAGAGAGGCTGTGAGTATTATCACAATCTGTTGTCCTTGTTACATACTTCAAGATCATAATGTAGAAGCAACTGGAACAAGAAAGAAAGAGATGAAGGTCAAAAAGAAATGCAAACAGCAGCACTGCCCATATGACATCAAAAGTTTAGTAGAAAAGGCCAATTATTTCTTGTCATTAAAGAAAAAGAATCCAAACGTTTGACTAATGTGTTTGCCATGCTGACAAAATTGACCGAAAGCTTTGACATCCTGTCCATCTGGTTGGTGAGGAGTGTGAGGGTGGACTGGTTGGAACAGTGCATTCCAGGCTCATCACAGGCTCTTCCCCAGGTGGAGGCAGAGCGAAGTGAACCTCACTTGGCCATCCCTAACAGAAAGGGGAGAGAAGGAGGGAAACCGGAAATGCTTGATGGAACAAGGACAATTTTAAAAGCACCAATAAAAAGTCTGATTTTTGTTTCGGAATGAGCTTGTTTACAATTGGCAACCAAAATATTTAGAAATGTAATGGGGAGGAAAGGTCACCACCAACTCCAAACGAATTCTAGATTAGTCAGCAAAGTGCCTGCAAGTCTGGATGCCGGCATCTGTGTGCAATTATGACAGTATTTACAACACACCCTTCACCTTCGAAGCCCTTTCCCCAGCATGAACTAATGGATCCTCACGACACCCTTGTTGGGGAGGTGTGGTTCTATCTGTTTTAGAGAGAGGGGATGGGGTGGCCCAAAGAGGGCGCCCCCTTGCCCAGGCCTGGGAGCTCGGCCTCCTGGAGACACCAATCCCTGGCAGACTCTGGTCTGCTAGAGCTTGCCCAGCTCTCCAAGGACGTCAGACTTCCCGGCTTCCCTAGGGTGCAGGACCCATCTAGAGAGGAGGCCACCAGCTTTTGGCTGCCACTCCCCAAGGATTGAGAGACACATGTCCCCTCTCTCAGGGGTGATGAATGCTCATTTCTGCATCCAAACGGGGATCTCTCCTCCAACCACTAGTTTTCAGAGTCTTCTTGCAACATGTGCTGGCTTTCTCCAGTGTTGATTTAGCTAAGCTGTAACTGGGATTCCCAGAATTCCCTCCCCTCCGTGCATGTAGGTTAGGGTTGGTCACAAGAGAACTTGGAGTGGGATCTGGGAGGTGGACGTGAAGCAGCCTCCATCGCTCTGGGAAAGTGGTGAGGGCTCCACGCACCTCTGTGGCTTGCACCCGCTGCCGCTGGTCCACGGCCCACCTTGGTGAGGACAGCAGAGCTGGGTCTGCAGCTCTTACAGTCCATGTGGGATCTCTTCCATCAGCTTCTCTGAGCCCTGAGCCAGGCACGCATGCAGTTCCGTGGAAAATGGCACCTGCTTCTGCGGGTCATCTGTACCGTTAAGGTTAGTGATGAGTGACACACACAAGTTCCTGTCTATCTTCATGAACTTCTTGAAGGTGTGTTCCAATTTGTTCTTAGCTCTTCCCTGTTATACAGCCAAGCTTTTCTTCCCAGTTTCTGGCCCTGTTAAACTGCGGTAACTTCAGGCCCACCACCAGACCAGAAGCAACAGCCTTCCATAGACTTCTTCACCAGCTCCCACAAATGTATATGGTCTAATCCCTATAGAAAATCCCTTATTTGCCATATCACTCATAGTGGTTTGGTTTCCTTGCTCAAACCTTAACTGACACAGAGAATTTGACTACTTATGTGATCACAGAACCTCCAAACATAATGGGGCCCCAATCAGAAGTCTCGTCCCCTGGAAGTCTACAAGGCTTGTAAGATGGTGTCCACAACCTGGATGGGCCTCCCAGTTTCCCCCACTTCTCTCTTATAGATCTGCTTGGCCTCATTGCCTGTGAACCAGAACCCAGACGATGTGTGAATCTGAACTGTAATTCAAGAGCACACTTCCAGTCCTCCCCTCCCTCCCAATCACTCTCATCCTACTGGTGTGGGTAAATGAAGGAACAAAGACTGGGCAACACAGTGCACCGGCCTGTGCTCTTACAGGTCAAGTGTTTATTTAATGAGGAGCCACCTGAAAGGTGCTCCACCCGTGTAAATTTCAGTTTCAAGTGTGAGGCTGGTTTAGAGGTGCAGTGGCTTCACTAAGCAGTCTACGTATTTTCCAAGAGGGGCCAAATGTGAAAGAAAGAGAAAAATGGTTCAGTACAACCCTCCCAAGGGGCCACCATTTAGCGAAGGTGAGCACAGCCATATTCCCTCAAATCTACACCATAAGGAACGTTGGGGAGGCTATGGATCGATGGATGCTGTACTGGCCATTTGCCTGTATCCTCAGATCCAGTGCCCCCTCCCCACCCCATTTCTTGTTCTTCTCTGTATTCAAAGGGAATGGCCCTGGGAAACTACCAAATCTCCCTTGTCCACTGCTTCCTGCTTGGTTCGACTAATGAGAAGCACAGGCAGGAGACTGGAGGATGGGCTGGAGAGAGGAGCCAGGTGTTCACCTTCACTCCACCCTGTATTTGGGGCTGAGTCTTCCACATCCAGCACAACACCAGTTGGACTTCCCCTAGAACCGGATGCCAACAGGTAGCCCAGGCTCTTGGGCTCAAGCAATGCCTCTCTTCCTCCAGCCCGAAGAGGAGGAGTGGCTTTTTGCAATTGCTAATCTTGGGGTTCTCTTGCCTTTCGTGGCTGCTCTTGCAACTCTTCTAAAAACCTTTGTAACTGATTTCTCATATTAAATTTCTTCTATTAAATTACTGCACATGGGTTTTGTTTTTTCTTGAGATACACTGGCTGATACAGATGCTTTCAACCCTGGGGATTAGAATTTGCCAAAACTGACTTCCTTCCAAGATTTCTCAGCTCCCTGGGCTAGCATCATTTTTTTTTTTAATTACTTGTAGACAACAATACTTAAAGTGTTGCAGAAGAGGAGAATTGAATGGGAGCTCTGCATCCAGCCTTTGGTGGGGGGGGGGGGAAGTGGGGGTGGGGAGTGGAAAATTGATTCAACTCTTGCTACTAGCCCAGTAACAGCAGACAAGTACTAGAGGAGTTTCTCAAGAGATAGCAATGGATTTCTACTCATAGTAACCGGTTTCCACACCACGTTACCCAAATTTCACATCTTTCGTATATTCAGAAACATACATCAAGCATCTGCTAGGACCTGGAGATATAAGATGGACAAAAATGTTAATGACCTCAAGGAACTTCCAGTCTACTGGTCAAGTGTGAATATGTGTAGGCTTATTCTAGGATTAGCCCTTGCCATTAGAATAAAGGGAAGTTAACTGGCCCCACTGGACTGAATCTATGGTACTGGCTTAGAATAACTTTCTCCCAGCAAACCAGTCAGATAAATTCATCATAGATTAAAATCTTTGAAGTCACTTGGATAGTGGTGTTCATAAACATAAGGCCGTGCTTTTCAAGTTCATCTTCACAGTGATATCTATTGTTAGGGCCATTCAGATAGGAAGGGCAGTGACAGGCCCGCCCAGGGAGGAGAGCATATTCTCCTTCTCAAAGTGCAGAGCCCAGTCTGCTCCAGGGTTGGGCATTCCAGTCATTCATTTCACTGCCCTGTGTGCTCTGACCATGAATCAGTCTAATCTACTAAACCTCCAAGGGTTGCCTTGTCCTACATGTTCCAAAGATCTCCTTATCTTCCTTCTTCCTCTTTCTCCAAGCCAGGAACGGTGCCTACTACTCTTCAAGTCCCTTCAGCTTATACCTCCACCTCTTCCTTCTTAATCAGTTGTGTGTCTTTCCTCAGCGCCTAGTAGGTTCTGCCAAATAGGAGGCCTTCAATAATGTTTGCTTGTTAAATGAATGATTGCATAGATTCATGGACGATTAGTCTGCAGTGGGAAGCGACCAGTGACGTGTCAACTAGGAATTGTCTACAAAGCACTGGTTTAGAAACCTTGCTTTAAATGCAGTGGTACATCCACCCACGATCATCATTGGAGCTATCAGCCAGAAGTAAGACTTACAAGGAATGACACTGAAACCCCATCCCTGGGCACAGACCAGGACCAGGGTGTGCAAAGGCAGGCTGACTGCTGTGACCAGACCTGCAAAACGAGTTTCGTCCTAAGATTCAGCCAAAATCAAGATTTCTAAGGAAATGTTTGAAGCATTCATTTCCCAGAGTCCCCCCCACGAAGTTGGCTCAGTGTGGGTCCAATATTTTAAAATCTTCCACTGGCATTTCTAGTGCAGAAAATGTGGATCACAACAGACTACAGGCAGACGGCTCCTTCATTTCCCCTTGCCAAAGTGGCCTGCAAACCCCACACCCACGGACAAAGCCCTCTACAGAGCATAAGTCAGAGACCGCAGGAAGGTGTCTGTTAATAGCTGTAAGACTCTCCCTTTTTCCAGACCTCAAACCTTGGTCTCTAGCTCATTAAAGATAGAAGGTAGACTCCCCTGGGGCCCAGACTTGTGCTCAGCCTACTAGAAATAATCAGGAAGCCAGAGGTGACTCAGCTCCTGCTTTAGACGCAAGACGACTTTTCTACCAGCCAGCGCTGTTGTTTTGAGGTACCAAACCATCTGGGTTCCTCACCCTGCTTGCCCTGACCTCCAAGACGTGTTTGCCCTGTCCTGCCATGACTAATCCACTGGCTGGGCCTCAGGCTTGCCCTTGGCCTCACAGAGCATCAAGCTCATCACTCCTGGCCTGCACACTCCTAGTCTCAATTCCTGCTCCATCTCTGCATGGCCAGTCCTGACAGGAGCCACCCACACCCCAACCTACGAGTGGCTCTCCCCCAGGAGAAAAAAACAAAGCAAAACATAAATCAATAAAAACCGTGGCTAAAGATTGGATAGGAGATTTGCAGAGACTTGGGCGCCATGCTGAATTAACACGGAATGCCTTGTGCCCTGAGATGAAATCACAACGCCCAAAGACGAGCCAAAGGATGGCCTCCAACCGTCCCCCTACCTTGCTGAGACAGGGTGGCAAAGGCTTGCCCTCTCTCTGCCTTCTAGGCAGGAAGTCTTATATGGCTCTTGCATTCCATCCAAAAGACAAAAGAGGGGGTGGATTTCTCTGAACCCTCGCCAGGTCGCATTGAGGTGGGTGTTGGGTCTTTTGAAACCGTCAGAATGAGTATGCTTCTGATTATGGGGTTCCCAAGACTCTGAGCCAGCTTTTTTTTTTTAAGCACATACATTTTCTTTCTGGACCACAGCCATGTTGCTCTGGCTATGTTAATCCCCCCAGTAGTCACAGTGCTTCCCAGGGCATCCAGGGAGTTGCTCGTTTTAGGGAAATCCTGTTAGTTTGAACTCTGTTCAAGAATGTGCCCAGTGTGTTTCAACCCAGGAGCCAAGAGAATTTCGCCTGGAGAGTTAAAAGTGGTTGGATAGTTGGGGGCCAAGGCAGAGATGATAGTATGTAAATCTGAGGGGTCAGTTAGCTCAGCCCTGCAGTGTTCTGACCTACGGTCTTGGAGAGGAACTTGCTACTGGAAGATCCTCAGGATGAGCCAATTAACGAAAGGGTCCATTACTACTGACCTGGTGTGGGCTGCCATGCAGACCTTCCCTTCCCGCCAGGTTCTCTGGGCCGCTCTGTGTCTGAGAGCCCCAGGAATTCTCAAGGCAATGTCTTTGCCAACAGGGAAATATGCTGCCCTTTCTAGACTTTTACCTCTTATTTTCCCGACCCACCAAAACTGGCCTGTCCTGTGTCTCTACGTTGATAATGGAAGATGCTCATCATTCCCTGTTAATGTGTTTTCCAGGGTTACCCTTAAAAGTATCTGGAATTGGCCATTCCTATACGATGGGAATTGAAAAGCACCACTTATTTGCCTCCCTCATCCAAGACCTCTCCACTTCTGAGTCCAGGCCACTTGACGTGCGGTTCACATGATGTATATTTTGGTGATAAGCAGATTGAAGAGGTAGTATAAAATGTAGTGGCAGAACAGTGCCACGGAGAATCAGGAACTTCTATCCCCCTCCTGGCTCTGCCATTTGCTAGTTATGTGATCCCAGGCAGTCACTTCACCTCTCTGGTTCCTTGCGCCAGTAGTCTATAAAGTCCTGGGGAATAATGGCAATTTACTGGTTCAATCAAGTTACGCAGCCCTGAGGACTGCCTGTAGGGGGCGCTCTCTAAATAGTTGATGAACAGATGTGTTCCTTTCATACACCAGCCTGAAGGAGAGTTAAGACCTCTGATCACTAATACTTATACGTTCATTGGATTCTTTCCCAATATTGAATTTTGTTTGGGGAGGGGAGGGAGAGGGAGAAAATAAGAGAAAGAGAGAGAGGGACAGAGAGAAAATGAGCGAGAACATAAATCATGCCACCAAGAAAAAAGAAAGAAGCAGAAAGGGAAAGCGAAGACAGCGGTGCTGAGGAGAAAATGAGGCTCCTTCACAGTTTGCTCAACCTTTCTCAGAACCCAGTGAAAATGTACCACAGGGCCTGGGGCCCAGGAGTTCATCAAGCTGATAGAGAATGCTCTGAATTTGAATCCAGACTCTACTTCTCCTTTTAGAAAAGTTATTTAGCCTTTCTATGCCTTGATTTCCTCCTCTATAGACGGAGGTTAACATTACTACCTACCTCAACAAGTTGTTTTGAGGACTAAAAGCACTAACGCATGTTAAGCCTTCCTGGCTGAAGACTCAAGATAGTCGGCTGGCGTTTGAATTAGAGAGGAACATGGTGACCTGCCTCCAGGCAGGCGTCCAGGGGAGGAAGGATTCTCTAAATAGGAGGACAAGGTCAGTGAGGGTTGCAAGGCCTCTTACATCACACCACATAAAACAGGAAAATGAGCTCTGCTCAACGAACTACGTTAAGGACATGCACGAGACCTATTTATAAACCCCACGTAATCCACAGGCACCGAGTCACCAGCGCTCTGAGTGCATCCCCCGCCAAATGTGGGGTCAGACTCATCATAGCGTGCGACTCGCCTCTGTAGGCGAGATGTGATCCCTACGCTGCATTCTGAAATGTCATGGTTCTCCACCAATGAGTTATTTTCAGCTAAGAATGAACGGCTAGACCAAAGCCCTTCGCAAGTTAAACGGTCATCTAGAGACAAGGTCAGCTGAGGCCTGGGGATACCACTCTGCTCAGAGGGAATGAGGATGGACGAGTAGGGGTGTCTTCTTCTCAAGCTACGACTTGGGATTTTTATCACCAAAGATGAGGATGTGGACTCAGCTACAGCAGCTCACTGAGCGACTAGGGCAAAAAGAAGTTTGAGTGTGAAAGAAAAATGATCGAACCAAGGTTTTTCTGAAATATTCTGTAGAGATCTTGTCTAAAGCACTAATTAAATACAATCCCAGGTCCTCACAACGGCTTCAGTGTCCTACATGACAGAGCCCCTTCTCTGACCTCCTCTCCCACCACTCTTGTCCTGGCTCCCACACAGTCGCCACCAACCTCACTCACTCCTGTTTAACTGGCTCTACCCTGTTTTTGGATAATTCCCATCAGATATCCACAGGGCTTGCTCCCTCGCTTCACTTAGGTCTCTGCCCGGACATCACCTTATCTGCAAACCCTCCCTGACCATGTAATTTACAACAGCACCCCAACCATCTTTTCTCCTTATTTTTCTCCATAGCACTTAGCACCATCTTACATATTGATATGAGAGTGGGGACTTTTAAAAATCTTCTTATACTCATTGTAGTATATACATACAGTGCCTGGTACACAGTAGGCACTCAAAAACTATTTCTTGAATGAATGTATGAGTGAATTTGTTGAGAAGGTGAATGAATGAATGGAGATGCAGTAGGTGGCAGAACCACTAAGTGGCTTTTAGAGAAAGCTGCATGTTCATCATCCTACACATTTTTTTGGAGGGTTTTTTTTGTTTGTTTTTGCTGAGGAAGATTTGCCCTGAGCTAACATCTGTGCCAATCTTCCTCTGTTTCTTAGTATGTGGGCTGGCAGCACAGCATGGCCACTAACAGAGCAGTGTAGGTTCGCGCCCAGGAACCGAACCTGGGCTGCCAAAGCAGAGAGCACTGAACTTAATCAGTAGGCCACTGGGGCTGGCCCCTACACATTTTTTTATGAAAGACAGAATAAAACAGAAGATTTGGCCATGGCTATCATCCATTTGTATTCTTATTTAGTCCTAAAAACCTGAACTCCTCTTTCAGCTCATTGTTGTGTGCAGCAGAGCCCAGGATCAAGATGAGGAGAGTGACAGCCAGTCCTCATTCACTCACTTCCAGGCCCTTGATCTGGGACAAGACAGATGATGACTCTGAATCTGAATCTCCTCCTTTGTAAAGTAAAGCTGGAGATAACAGATAACACCTTCTTCAGAGGGTGGTGGGTGGCGAGAATTAAGGGAGATGCTGTGTGCCAGAGTGCTTGGAATTGTAAAGTGCAGCGTAATGGGGGTGCTGGGTGCTGATGTTACACTGTAAAACGTCGAAGGCAGCCTCCTTTTGAAAAGTTGATATTCATTGAATTGGAGAGGCTACAGTCAGGACTATCTCTAGAAGAGTGTTTGTTAAAACTATGGGTCTTCACTCATTAGTGGGTCATGAAATCAATTTGAAAGATTAAAATAAAGTTTTTCATGCAATAAATGAGTACAGAAGAGAAAATAGAGTATTTTAGAAAACGTTTATTTTCCTTTTGTGGATATGTTTGTCATGTCATGACATAAAATAAATTTTTCAATGTAGATCATGGTTAAAAAGATTGAAAATTACTGATTTGGAAGAAAATATTATACTCCTGATTCTGGGTAATCAAGGCCTGAATTGAAGTGGACGCTATGAAAGAAAAAACAGCAACAATAATAACTATTATTGTTATCTCATGTAATCCTCACAATAACCCTATGGGGTAGGTTCTCTGTGATCCTGATTTTTCAGAGACTGAACAACAGGTCTTAAGCCACACAGCAAATAGGTGGGAGAGCCTGGTTCCAACCCAATTTACGTTCTTGATTTCTCTGTCTACTCCAGATCCTACAGCCCTATCACTAAGCTGTCTGCCTCATCTCCAAGGGGTGTTAGGGAGGTGGAAAGCCAAGGAAATGAGGAGTCAGCACGGACATGAAGGCTTCAGTCCTGAGTGGCTGAGAGAATGCTTGTACAAAAGTCCAAAATGGGCACTTCTGCAGAGTGAATTAGTTTGGACAAGGGAGTGGGAAAAACCTGAATCTGGAGTGACGGGAGGACACCAAAGTGTCCAATTTTCAAGTCAAAAGAGAACTTCAAGCTCCTGGTAGAGATCACTGGGATCTGGGTTTGCACATCTTGGGGTCAGAGCCAGTGCCTGTCCTTCCCAGGCAAAGGAGCGCTTCTTAGACCCTGGAGGGGCTGGCTGGCTCATGATCACTGCCCTCACCTCATCAGGGTGCCAACCTCCTGTTGACACACCTGGATTGTGAGGGGTCATCAGCCCTTGCCTGTGGGGACATCTCCCTACCTCCTCTAAATTGTAGGCCTCCACTCAGAGGTCCTAGACCCTGCTACAGAGTCATCTCCTGTTCTGCAGCTTCAGCCTCTGAGGGTCTCTCAAACCTCCTCCAACTCCACCCGCCATCAGGTTGAGAAGCACTCACTGAACCTCTCACTTGCCTCCATGACCAGCTTCTCTGCATATCTCACCCAGCTTTCTCTTGCTACCATGGGAGCCTCGTCCTTTCAGAAGATGTGGGCACGAGACAGGCCATAGGCTTCTGGAAACGTGCTGATCAAGGGCAACCGAAGGTTGAGGATCTAAACTGAATGTCAACCTCATGCCAAAAGCAAAAATGAAGGCTACTATATCAAATAAGGAGTCAACAACATGTAACAAACACATTTTAAAAATTGAAAACGCTAGTATGAAGCAGCGTAAGCTGTTGAGTGACTCCTCTCCCTTGTCAGTCCAGGCGGCCCTCAAAGGTGAGGCACATGGCTAATGATTAAGGCTGTGGGATCTGGAGTCAGAAAAATAAATAACAACAACAAAATATATAAATGGCTGAGCTGTTAGCCTAGGCCATCCCTTAACTTTTACAATTAGTCTGAGTGGGAGGCTGAAGAATGGTCCCCCCTAAAGACATCCATGTCCTAGTTCCCAGAACCTGTGACAATTAACTTATATGGCAAAAAATGACTTTACAGATGTTAAAGATTCTTGAGATGGGGAGATTATCCCAGATTATCCGAGTGGGTCCTTTATAATCTCGCGTCCTTATAAAGAGAGAGGCTGAGAGAGATCTGACACACACAGAAGAGGAGAAGGCAATGTGACCACAGAGGCAGAGGTTGGAGTGATGTGGTAAAGCCAAGGAATGTTGGCAGCCACCGGAAGCGAGAAGAGGTCAGGAAGACGTCCTCCCCGGAGGCTCCAGAGAGAGCAGGGCCCTGCTGACACCTTGACTTTGGTCCAGCAGTACTGATTTCAGACTTCTGGCCTCCAGAACTGTAAGCGAATACATTCCTGTTGTTCAAGCCACTAAGTTTGTGATAATTCATCACAGCAGCCGTAGGAAACTAACACAGTCTGGAACATGAGACATGAAAATGCCTAGCACGATAAATGGTACATAATAGACTCTCAATAAATGTTTGTTTCTTGCTTGCATGCCTTTCTCCATCCCTTTCTGCCTTCATGCGCCTTCTATTTTCTTATCCTCCTTTTAAAAACTATCCAGTCTACGGGGCATAGGAAAAGGAGCACAGGCTTTGGAGTCTCAGTTCAAATTCCACCACTACTCATTAGCTGAGCTTAGGCTAGTCGTGTAAGCTTCCTCGGTTTTTGCATCTGCAAAATGGGGATAATGCCACTTACTATGTAGAGCTCCTGTGAAAAGCAAAGGAGATACCATACGTCAATCTTTATACAGTCTATTTGCTTGGGATGCCCATTTATCTTGCGGATTCAACCTCCTATAATTGGGGAAAACGGAAAATGACAGAAAGGTAGTAACAGCAAAAAATAACTATTTAACTCATGCTGGTAATTCAGCAGATATTTTTCTCTATGGACATTTGCCACAGGGAGCAGATGAGATGAAGGATATGAATCCACTCTTCCTTCTGCTCAGGTGTTTCTGCTGAGTGTGTGTTCTGAGTGCATGTCCAACATTAAAGACATATTTTTTATAGAGCATGGTCCCTAAACACAAGCCCACTTCTTCATCTGGTGTCCAACCCAAAACAGCAATGTGATCCACGATAGAGGGAAAATCACCCGAATGGATGCCAGTTTCCAATGTGGAGCCTTTCTATGGGATTTTTTAGCAACAATTTTAAGCATGTGTGGCATACACCGTATAGCTGACTTGGGAATGTGGACCCAGGTAAGATGCGACTCCGCTGTACTGAGTCATAATCCCCCCACACACGGATGCACTTGGCTTGCCAGCCCTTTCCTTTCATTCCACCCCTGAACCAACCCTCACCAAGCTCCCATAGGCAACAAAGCCTACCGGCTTTCCGGGGTTTTGGCACCACCGTAGTTCTAGAACAATTATCCTGCTTGCTTCTTATCTTCATACATAATTTTAATGCAAAGTAGCAAAGAAGCCATCAAGGGGCATAAAGATTCCCTAAAGTTTGGGAAATGGATAAAGCACTAAAAATTCATGAGATTCATCAAATACCAAGTTACCGCTCCCTGCCCTCAGCAATTCCCTCAAGAAAGACATACATATTTATAGAACACAGGTCTTCCTACAGCATCTCCCACTTCAAAGTTATTTTTTAAATTGCAGCAGAACTTATTGCTAAACAACCATGTCTGCCTTCCATAGCTTTCTTGGGAGTTTATAAAACAGATAAGCAGCTCAATTGGAGTCATAACATAGCAAAAACCTAGTCATACCACTGAAAAAGAGAAAACCTTAAATTTCTCCTACTCGCCTTAAAATGGGAGTCTCTCAGGGGAAAAAAATAAAGTCTCTGGCTTCTTGAAATATCTCCCTGTATTTAATTTCACTGCAAACCATGCTTCTGGCCCCACTGTGCCTGCAGCCTCCTCATTACCTCCAGCAATTTACATCGCATCTTTTTTGAACTCTGAATTCCCGGACAGAGTTGAGTGCGGTGCAGCAAATTAGTGAATCATAAAAATTAGAGCTGTTTTGAAAAGGCCTCTGGGGTCATAGGGTTATCCTCTGCCAATTCTAGATGGTTCTCTGTGGTTTATTCCTGAGTGCTTTGTTCAAACTGGTTTTAAGTCAACAGTACATCCCACAGGGAGGGGAGAAAAGAGCAACAACAACAGAAATGTCTCTTGCTCATCCATTCCCCTAGCCAGCCCAACCTAGGAGAGGGTAGCCGGGGGCCACCGGGCAAGGAGGCATGAATCATGGGATATGAGGGCTGGAAGGGACTTCAGAGGGCATCAAGTGCAACATCAAATTTCACAAATCAGGAAAATGAAGTTCAGGGAGTTTAGTGCACAAGCCCACAAGGATTACATGAGACCCGGGACAAGGAAAGCAAGCCCTGGCGCTTCAAAGGGACTCCGCAAATGTTGGTTCCCGTCCTTCATCAGATCGTCTTCTGCCTCGTATTCATGTTGGAGGCACACATTAAACTGTGGCTTATGAACTCCTTGAGGGCGGAGCCTCTAGTTTATTTATCTTTGTATCTCCCACAGTGCCTGCATCGGTCCTTGTACATACAAGATGGCTGAGAGAGGACAGGTCATGTTAAATCAAGTCATTACAAAAATGGTCTTTCTTCATTACACAAATCTCACTAGCTTGTATCCGTGTGTGCCCCTGCCCCATCTTCCAGACCTGGGAACAATGAGTGCACGTTACAAGAAGGTGGGTTTGGGGTTAACGTAAGCGGAGCTTTCTATGCACTACCCCTGAAATGAACCGGGCTGCCATGGGAGGTGTGCTAGAAAAAGCTGGGGACTGGGCAGAGACATAAAGGAGGGGACTCAGGCATCCGATTTAGGTTTAGAGTATTGACCTCTGGAGTCCCATCCTACCGCCAAGCTTTTAGACTCTATGATATAAAAGAGCTTTATTTCTAAATGCACATAAGGTTTCAACTAGTTCAATCCCTTAAAAGTCAAAGCCCTCTCGAGACAGATCCCCATAGACTTCACCCTTATAAATCAAAGACATCAAAATACGGCTCCAGCCGTAGGTATGGGGAAGAGTCGTCCCCAAAGTTTTCTCCCAAATGCACCCCTTGATCTAGCTTAGAGACTTCAAAAGTTATCCTCTAATACACTTTTTAAAACCTCATTTAACAAAGTCTAAAGTGGAATTAGTTCTGTGAGTTAGTTTGGCAGAGAGATGAAATCACATCAAATCCTTATTCATTATAGACATCCCATATGTCATCTGCGAGGATGAATGGGGGCTCTCATGTGGATGAAGGGGACCTCAGCAGAAAAACTCCAGGGTTTACAGAGACCTGTCTGCTGCCTTCCTGTTTCACCTCCTTTTAATTGATTCATCCCCAAACGCTGGGCAGCCGGGGAGACTTGTCCATTCCAGCTGAAATCCTTTCATGCTTAATACCTCTCTTCCACACTTCGCACCACCTAGTGATGCCTAAGTGGCCTTTGAAGACATTTTAAAATTCTTGTGTTGATTTTAAAATTAACTCATTTAAAACTGGGAGTGTCATTGTAGAAAGAGGATAAAGGCAGATAAGCAAAAGAAAAACTCCCACCTCCTGGGGAGAATGGCTATGAATATCTAGTTGTGAGCTGTGGAGCCTCCTTTCTCCCTCTGGCCCCTAGAGCAATGGGGAAGGGGGTAGTTAGCGAATAACTTGATTACCAAGGCTCCACTGAGAGGCAGCTGGAACTTCTGGGTCTTAATCTCACCACTGAACACTCAGGGGTGAGTGGAGAAAACTTAAAGAAATGAGACAGGCTGTTTCAAACAAAAACATCCTCCTGGCTCTTGGGAGTTGGGGAGGGGGAAGGGCAGGATGGCCTTTTGTCCTAAATTATTCAGATTTCCAATCAATATAATCATAGCTACCATTTATTGAGCATTTGCAATGTGCCAGGCATCCTTCATCTCCTTAAGCCGACATCTTCTAGAGCCTTCCCAGGGGTGTGCTGGTAAAGTTTTAACCATTGGCAAATTTGGGGGGAAAGCGTGGACTTGAGCAATCGCCATTTTCTGTGGAGTAAATACTCCTACCGATTTCAGGCTATGGAAAGAGATGCTGAGGAGCAGAGCATCATATGGTGCTTCTGCCATTCAGATGTAATAGGCATAGTAACCTCAAGAACACGGGGAGCAGTGAAATGTAATAACATAATTAGGAAGTAGTGATTTTTTTGTGTATTTATTACTTACGTTTTTAATATAATTTATTCAATAGAAAGTTTATATAGCTTACTTTTTATTAATGACCGAGTTTAACAACTGGCTCGCACAATTCCTGAAAAGTAATCAGTTGGTTCTCTTGAGCCAGCACGAGCTAACTGCCGTGCACCACAGAGACTTCCTCACCACCTCCCCTTCACCTTGCCGTGTAAAGAGAACCGACTCGTGAGCTTTTGTATGACAGGGATCTAGGTCTCGTTTTTATATCTTCCATCTTCAAGATAATCTCCTCCTCCTCTGATCTTGGCTTCTAGCAACAAGAGAGGTCGGAGTGGAGAATGGAAGTTAGTCTCCAGAGGGAAGGGCTTTCCATCGAATAAAGATTTGAAGAAAGAGAGAGCAGTAAAGCAAGAAATGTAAGGTCTGTTCAAAAGCCATGCTGTCCAACATGGTAGCCACTAGCCACATGCGGCTACTGAGCACTTGAAATGTGGGTAGTTTGAATTGAGATGTGCCATCATTGTAAAATACACACCAGATTTTGAAGACTTTGTTCAAAAAAATATAAAATATCTCATCGACAATTTCATGTTGATTAGATGTTGGATGACAATATTTTATATATGTTGAGTTAAAATATATTTTAAAATTAATTTCTCCTGCTTCTTTTTACTTTTTAAAATACATGTACTAGAAAAATCTTAAATTATATACGTGGCTTACATCCTCTTTCTATTGGACACCACCGCTCTAGAGAGTTACCAAGAATCAAGGATAACCTTTGCTGGAGATGGTATTTTGGATGATTTGGTCCCGAGGTTCTCAAACTGCAGGCACGGTCTCTGAAACCTGCTGGCTTGGTGGGAAGGCTGATTCCCTTAGAGTCTTTCAGGATCTCAGGCTGACCCTGACTCATTTAGTGCTGACTGTGAAGTGCAGTGTGAACATGAGCCAGCACGCACTAGTGCGGCACCAACGGCACGCTGCTGCGCCTTCACACCATCTGACCTCCTACTGCATTACTGTCCCCCAGCCCAGCAACATCCAATTGGGTCTAATGAGAAAGCCCGGAAGACAGCTGGAGTCAAGTTACATCCCTGAGCCATTATTAAGTGCTTGCCGTGTGCCAGCCCCGAGCCTGGGCTATGACAGAGTGGGGCTCAGGAGTACGAAAGAAATAGACCCACACATACGTGGCCAATTGATTTCTGACACAGGTGCAAAGACATTCCAGGGAGAAAGGAAATTCTTTTCAACAAATGTTGCTGGAATAATTAGATATTCATGTGCCCCAGAGTGAACCTTAATCCATACTTCACACTACCTACAAAAATTAACTCAAAATGGATCATAGACCTAAAACCTAAAACTTCTGAAGAAAATGTGGTGGGAAAATATTTCTAACCTTGGATTAGGCACAGATTTTTTAAATACGACACCAAAAGTACACCTATAAACAAAAGAAAAACTATAAAGTGGACTTTATGAAGATTAAGAACTTCTGCTCTTCAAAAGACACCATTAAGAAAATGGAAAAGACAAGCCATAGACTGGGAGAAAAGATTTGCGAATCATATATCTGATAAAAGACTTATATCTAGAATCTACAAAGAACTCTCAAAATTCAATAGTAACGAAGCACACAGCCAAGTACAAGGACAGGCAAACGACTTGAACAGACACTTCAGCAGAGAGGATATACAGATGGAAAGGCGCTCAACATCATTAGTTATCAGGAAAATGCAAATTTAAACCACAACGAGATACCACTAACCACCACATACCTATTAGAATCTAAATAATACCTATTAGAATTTCTAAAATAAAAGGACTGATCACAACTAGCGTTGGCGAGAATATGGAACAACCAGAACTCTCATACAATGCTGACGGGAAGGTAAAATGATACGACCCCCTTGGAAAACAGTTTTGCACTTTCTTAAAAAGTTAAACATATACCTACTTAATAACCCATCCCACACCTAGGCATTTACCCAAAAAAAATGAAAGTGTATGTCTGTACAAAGACTTGTACTCAAATGTTTACTGCAGCTTTATCTGTAACAGCCAAAAACTGAAAACAACCTAAATGTTCATCAATAGATGAATGAATAAACAGACGTCTAATATACATGCAATGGAATACTACTCAGCGTTAAAAAGGAATTAACTAGACATGTGCACGCAACCGCTTGGTTGGATCTCTGAATAAATACACTGAATGAAAGAAACCAGACAAAAAATGAGAGTATATATCGTATTATTCCATTTATATAAAATTCTAGAAAAATGCAAACTAATCTATAGTGACAGAAGGCAGATCAGGGGGTACTTGGGGATGAGGGGGAGGGGAGGGCAGGAGGAAGGAAAGACAAAGGGCACAAGGAAACTTTTTTGGGGAGATGGATATGTTCATGAGCTTGACTGTGCTGATGGTTTCACGGATGTATCCATATATTAAAACTTATCAAATGGTACACATTAAATATGTGGTTTATTGTCAATCATACCTAAAAAGAAGAAGGAGGAGGAGGAGGAAGAAGATGTAAGACATGGTCCCTGCCCTTGGGGAGCTTGCAGTAGAAATTGTATAATCAAGATTCACAGGCTTTCCCTGTAAACCAATGAACGGACGGTGGCTCTAGAGTTTATACAGCACAGGGGCTTAAGGACGACATTAACAGATGAAAATTGTGCGATGTTTCTAGTAACCTATACTGAAGCTGAGTTTGTATAGAAAACGGCTGGGTTTTTGATTGTTTATTGGGGTGCTTTGTGGATGCTTATGGAGATTATGAGAGCCAGGCTGAGGTCCCTCGTGCCACCCCATTAGGCTCTGCTGCTGCAGTTAACTCTCTGCTAAGCATCCTAACAAGTAAACAAGACGGATTCCCTTTAGCATCTGGGCTCACATGTCCCAACCCCAGGGCCCGCCCCCAGCAGCCTTCCCCCTCTCTCTAGCACCTTCTCCTACCCCATCCTGTCTGCACTCCCTTCCTGCTGCCTTGTCCGAGGGTCCGGTGAGGAGCTCTGGTCCCCGCTGCTCTTGCTGAGGGATTAGTGCCTGGAGGGTGCTTGTGTTATTTCTCTCAATAGGACCTACGCTTTCATAGATCTGCAGAATAAAAGGATTCATCCTTAGAGGGGGTTTTTAGACTCTACCGAGGATTGAGGGACCTTCCCGCCACATTGGCCTACAGTCACCGATCATCCTCTGCAGTGACACGTCAAGGGACCTTTCCGCCCCCGTTACTGGTCTGCTGGTAGAGGGAAGCAGAGCTCATCTCCGACCCCCCTTCACATCAAGCACTCAGGGAGGAGCAGGGGGTGGGGAAGCCCAGAGCCTTGCTGCCTGTTGGAAACCCCATGGCTCTGGCTGCCCCTGCAGTTCCACCTGCGATGGTGAGCTCCAGGCTGAGACGCAGGGAATAAACCCCACGTCCTACGAAGGACACACCCTACTGAGACTCTGCCTGCCAAAGAGGGGCTTGGAATCTCTCTGGAACAGAATCCTTTTTCCCTCTAGGTAGCAATGACGGGGTCAGGGCAGCCCTAGATGGAGCTAGAGGATGAGCTGGGCCCTTGACTCAGAGCCCCTGCATTTTGAGGTGGCACAGGCAAGCCCTGCAGGCCAGCCCCTCTGGAGGCTGACTCACCCAGGGCCGGCTGAGCCCAAGTCAGAAGCCAGTTTGAGACACAGAACAGCAATGTTGTTTCTAGAGGTGTTTTAACTGTGCTTTAATTCTTTAGAAAACTGAGCATGGGATCAGGAAATCTCAGCCTGGAACAGTAGAAGTAGGCTAGCCCAGCCACCTCTCTGACTCATTCATCTCTGCTCCTCCATCCCTGAGAGGTAGCCATCTCGTCTTCACTGAACGCTTCCAGTGACAGGGTTTTATTTTAAAACAAGCTCTAATTGTTAGAAAGTTCTTCCTTATATGTGCAGCTGTGAAGAAGAATGAGGAAGTTCTCTTTGTACCGGTGTGGAAAAATCTCCAAGATATACTATCAAGTCGAAAAACAAACAAACTGAACAATGCTGCCCAGTGTACTAACGTTGAGATTTTTAAAAATGAGAAGAATAAGAATTGATCTTCATATCTGCTTATCTGTGCATTAAGAAACTCTGAAAGAATACACGAGAAACTTTAAAAAATAATAGTTACTTATGGGGGAAAGGGAAAAACGAAGCAGAGAATAACGACAGTAATGAGAGCCGACACAGGTGTGAAATTTACTGCGTCCCAGGAACTATTCCAAGTCCTTCGCATGTATGAACTCATTTAATCCTCACAACAACCCTACATCAGGATCCCCCTTTTTCAGATGAGGAAGCTGAGGCTCAGAGAGGTTAAGTAACTTGCCTACAGTCACACAGTATGCAGCA
The DNA here is from genome assembly GCF_021613505.1 of Equus quagga. Lineage (NCBI taxonomy): Eukaryota > Metazoa > Chordata > Mammalia > Perissodactyla > Equidae > Equus > Equus quagga. Next base: position 19,834,898 of record NC_060281.1, read on the forward strand.
GGGCCAAGATACAAACCCAGGAGGCATGGCTGCAGAGACTGCGCTCTTAAAGACAGTGACAAACTGTCCCAACCAGAGTCTAAGGAGGGGAGGGAGGCTTTTGCTTGTATTTGTGTGCGTTTTTATACTTTTTGTTAGTTAGTTTGGTTGGTTGGTTGGTTGGTTGGTTATTTATTTATTTATTTATTTACTTATTTATTTACTTGGTTGAGTAGTTGGTTGGTGGGCTGGTTAGTTTTGGAGCCATGTAAATATATTATATACTAAATAAAGTTTTCTCTGGTTGCTATGAAGAGGCGATGTTAGAACCTGGGGAGCCAGTTTGAAAAAAAGAAAGAAAAAGAAATGAAAGTTCTTCTTTAAGCCAAGCCAAAAACCTGCTTTCCTGAAGCTATTTTGCCTCTTTGTCCTAGGTTGGTTCTCTGGGCAATGAGGTCCTGCTACATGGACTCCTTCCCAGGAACGGAGAAGAACATTCTGGATTCTTTCCGCTGATCCCTAGATGTCCTGGGCTTCCGTACCCTTCCCCATGCTGGTTAGTCTTCCCCAAATACATGCCATGATATCATGGGCCTCTTAAGGGTGAGGCCCCAACAGAACTCGGTTCTCAGCACTGGCCTAGCCAATTGATTATCACCTCCCTAGTTCTGAGAACTGTATTTCGACTAATACAGCCTACATTTACATATGTTTTTTTGGAATCCTCATTTCTCTGTTGCAATTAATTAAAACATCCAACATTTATTCCCATGTACTTCTGCTTATTCAGCTCTTCCCTGTTCCTGACTGGTACAGTTGTTTCTGAGCCCACATCTGAGATGTTAAATCTCTAGCCATTAAACTTTATCTTGTTAGTTTGTTTGACTCATTGGTCCTGCCTGCATCAGTTGGATCCTGGCTCAGTTTCCCAAAAGAGTCAAGACCCTTCCCAACCTCATGTAAGACGAGTTTCCGTTTGGCAGATAAGGAAACTTACTCCGAAAGACTTGCTTAAGATCTAACAAACTGTTGGTGCCGGAGGGAGAAATGAATCAGGGGCCCTTGACCTCCACTCAATGCCCATTCCAGGAAGTCCTGGTGTCACAGCCCGGTGCCCCTGGATGAACTCCATCCTGCAGGCATTATGTAGGCCCCAGACTGCCTCCCCAGCGTCCAGCTTCACAGCTTTCACTGGGAATCGGGAGAGTGCCCTAAGGTAGTCCCATGATTGAGAGCTGCATCTGAGAAGAGAAGGCCGTCATGTGCATGGCACATGTTCAAAGTTGGCTGGTGATTATAGCGGCTTAAAACATCATGTTCTAGATTAGCTGCTTGGGGTTTTCTGAAGCTCGTGCCGAAATCAGGGATGCCGTGGGGATGACATCTTCCTTATCTGTGAAGTGATGTGATGTGGAGTTATTCAACAAGCAATCCCCAGAGACCACAAACCAAGGAAGAGATCCAGGAATTCCGCTCTCCACCGCCCACCCGCCTGCCAGATGTGCAGGTTGAAGTGCGTTTCTACGCTCCGCATGTCTTCTCTCCAAGAGACGAGATCAGGCAGCTACTTCAAAGATGAGTCAAAAAGGGCAGGGGGGAGGGGTGCTACCTAATCCTTATGCTGATAGTATGTCTGATTTGGCAAAGTGGATGGAAAAAGTGAAAGCAGGGAAATTCCCCGGGATAAATTAATCTGCGGTCAGGAAGACCCTAGAAAACATGGCAGGGGAGACAGAAACCATGACTGGGCTGGGCCAAGCGCTCCAGCACCACCATCCACGGGAAAAGTCAGGAAAGCACAAGGGGCAAGGAGTGGACCCTCAAGAACTGAAAGTGCCTTTGAGATGAGGTGACGCCAATCAGACGCGACGGCCAGCCTTCTGTCAAGGTCATGGCAGGTTTGTCCAGTGGGACACACTCCTACATCTAGAGTTAAGCCTCAGGTGCCCTCAGGAACTTTGGCTTTACTGGGTGCAGTGGAACTTAGAATGAAAGCTTACTAACCTAGGCTCCAAGATTGTGCGCTCCAATCCTGACCCTGCCTTACCGGAGGGGCTTTTGACGATTGTGTAGCCCTCCCGTTCCTGTCTTTCTCCATTTGGATGGTGACTGTTGGGAGGGTAAGAGGCAGTATAAGAGAAATGATTAATAATCTCCACCCTGCCTGAGTAACTGATGTCCTATAAATGCAGAGATGATAACATCAGGAAATTCTTCAGAATTACTTCAAGAATGACAACGAATAAATAGGAAACTTGGTTACTGCTACTATAATGAAATTCATAAAACTGCCTATGGGAGTATGTTTTCTGAACTCCTGAAACACAGTTTTTTTCTCAACTATGTAACCGTCTTCACCTTGTCAAAACACTTAACAGAAAGTCCCCAGGAAGCCATCATGGGAAATTAAATCCCTAGAAAAAATAGAAAAGCCTCTAAAATACGCCCTTCTGACCCCAAACCAGGAGCAGGTTAACGAGGGAAGACATCTCAGGCATGTTCAGTTGCGAACTGGGTGCAGCTGGCACCCCGTAACAGATAAAACTGGTTCCAAGAATGAGTCATCCTGATTATACCCTTGGGACATCATTCATAAATATCATCTGTCCCCAAAGACTTCCAAAACACAGGAGTCATGGCAAAACACACACATATATACATGTAAGCAAGGTTTCTAACAATCAGGGCATTGTTCACAGCAGAACAACCAGGCACACCCTCCATCTAAGATAAAAGGAAAATGCAGAAAGCAATCAAAGGAAATCTATGTTGCCTAACCTGAAAAACAACAGTTGGATTAGAACATCGTCTGCGACCCACTTTCTGGGAGCATTTCAGCCAACAGAAAACTTTTCTGGGCCAGCCTTCCCCTAAATAAGGAAGTGTTCCCTGCCACCTGTCCCCACGTCCCCTTTTGTGGCTGTCCACCCAATCAGTCCCATCCTCAATCAAGGAGCCCAACACCTGGTTAATTAAACTTCCTTCTTTGCTTTCACATGGGTTCTCAGAAAAATAGCTCTCACTTTTTAAATATGGAATAAAACTTTAGAAGTGTTCATTTCAGCATTTCAGGCCCCTGCAAGCTCCTGGAGAAGGGGGGAGGGGAAGGGAGGGGTTCCGGATAATCTTCTCCCAACTCCTCAGGGAAAAGTCTGCAGTTCCTCACTTCGAGGGATTCCCTCCCACCTTCCCCTTCATTCCTGCACAGAACAGGAAGTCTCGAAAGCCCCAGCTCCATGCAATGGCCACTTGGTCCCACTGTGGCATCTTACCCAAAACAAAACTCCCCCAAGGATGCCTTTCTACAGGAAGACTTGGGAGGAGTCAACAGTCCACACAGTGCAAGGCCAGGTGGAGAGTAGTGCGGTAGCAGTTGAGAGGTTTCAGACTGTCTCCAACCCCTTGGTGTCCTTGGTAGGGTTCAGGAGCCTTCTGCGTGCACACCATAGAGAGATGTACATAGAACTCTGCCCCCACAGCCCCTCCCCACTGCTCCTCTCTCCACTGTAGTTCGGGAGTTAGGAACTAATTAGAACCCTACCCCCTCACACGAAAACCAAAATGTGGCCATGACCCTTACACCCACACTCTGTTAGAGCACCAATCTTAAAAGAGAAATGATGCCCTACACACCCACCCTTTAGAGAGCATTAGCCAAACTTCCCATTGGACACACATCTTCAAATTTTGTCCACCCAAAAGTTGTCACCCCAATTGGAAAAAATTCCAGCACTGAGTCTGCATGTTCAAAATACGCAAAAGAGAGAGGAAGAGAGAGGAAGAAAAAGAAGGAGAGAGAGATGGAGGGAGAGAGAGAGAGGGAGGGAGGGAGGGAGATTCTCATAGACCCCCAGGGCCGGAAGACACCTCCTTAGAATAAGCCAGGCCAACCCACTAATTCTTTTTCTTCTAATTCTTCAATGGTTATAGATCTATTCATTTTTGTATTTATTGAGTCAATTTTAGCAATATACTTTAATAGGAAATTGTCCATTTAAATTTTCAAATTTATGGCATAAAATCATTCAAGATAGTCCTATATTTATAGTCATGTTCTTGTTTTCATGGTTTGTTCATGCCTTCTATTCTTTCTTGCTTAATTCTGCCGCAGATTTGTCCTTCCAAAGGACCAGCTTTAACCTTGTCCATCTGCTCTTGAATCGTTGTTTCTATTTCTTTAATTCCTGCTCATACTATTATTTTCCCTTCCTTCCACTTTCTTTACCTTGACTCTTGGACTTCTCCTAAATTCCTAAGTTAGACGCTTAGCTCATTGATGTAAAGATCTTTTCTTGTCTAGTTGTCGTGCTGACTGTCACCCAGATGAGTGCATGGCCACAGCCGGCCTCCCTCGGACCAGCTTCACCTACAAGAAGGCCAGGCGCAGACCTGTCTCTTCTGAGGGGTCCTCATGGTAATCCAAGGGCTGGTCTCTCATTTTTTAAATGACAGCATTGAGGCCGGAGAGAAAAGAGAGTTTGATAAAGATCAACAGCAAATTCGTGGCAGAGTGCAACCTAGACCCTAGGTCCTGTCTCTCTTTTCCATGCTGTCTTAATTGGAAAAGCAAGTGGCAAATGTTTAAGCATTAACTCTGCCTCCATAGTATTATAGTATCTTTGGTTCTCTAGTTTCTTCATCTATCAAATGGAAATATGATCCTTCTTTTGACCACCCCAGATCCCAATCTTTGGAAGAAAAGAGCTGCCCATGTTTACGTTGTGTGTGTATGTGTGTGTAGTATTCTTGGGGATCATCATTAAAGACTGTCCTTGGTCATGATGGAGTCTGATTGAGTCAAGATGTCTTGGTTTGCCTGATCTATGATCTCAGTATTTATCACCCAAAATGAGTCCAAAGGTGAGTTTCTCACTGATAAGTGACTTTTGCTTCTTCAAATCATGTCAGTGGATACAGTATGTTTCCATAGGATTTGATGGAGGAGAGAATTTTGCTAGGGTTTTGATACTTTGTCAGGAAGGACCAGAGCAAATGGACTTCCATTTATTTGGGGCCATCTCAATGCCAATACTTTCAGAGGCATTTCCCATAGTATATATCTTTATGGAAAGATTTTTAGTTATCAATTTAATTTATTTGCCTGTTACAGATCTATTCAGATTTTCTACTTCTTCTTGAGTTGGTTTTGGTATTGTTTCTTTCTAAGAATTTACCCATTTCATTGTAGTTGTCTAATTTATTGGTATAACATTGTTCATAGTATCCTCCTTAATCCTTTTACTTTCTGTAGGGTCATTATAAATTTTGGTAATTTGTGTCTTCTCTCCCTTAATTCCTTGGTCATTAGCTACAGGTTTGTCAATGTTATTGACCTTTCAAAGAACCAACTTTTTGTTTCATTAAATTTCTCTATCGTTTTTCTGTTTTCTATTTTATTCATTTCCACTCTAATCTTTATTATTTCCTTCCCTCTGCTTGTTTCGAGTTTAGTTTACTCTTCATTTTCTAGTCTCTTAAGGTAAAAGCTAAGGTTATTTATTTGAGATCTTTCTTCTTTTCAGATGTAGATGCTTGTAGCTATAAATGTCCCTCTAGAAGCACTTATGGAATGGTGGAGTAAGGACTTCTGAAACTCAATGCCTCCATAAAAGCAACACGGACACTGGCAAAAATGTCAAAATCTTTTTTTTCCAGAACTCCTAACAATCCAAGGAACATTTATGACTTTTAAGTTCAGCTTTTCCATTTCTGCAAGAAAGGCACTTGGAATTTTGGTAGAGATTGCATTGACTCTGTAGATTAATTTGGGGAATATTCCATCTTAACAATATTAAGTTTTCCATTCCATGAACCCGGGATATCTTTCCATTTATTTGAGTCTTCCTAAATTTCCTTCAACAATGTTTTGTAATTTTCAGTATATAAGTCTCGCATTTCCTTGGTGAAATTTATTCCTAAGTACTTCCTTCTTCTTCTTCTTTTCTTTTTTTGCTGAGGAAGATTAGCCCTGAGCTAACATCTGTGCCAACTTTCCTCTGTTTTGCATATAGGTTGCCGCCACAGCATGGCCGCCAAGCAGTGGTGTAGGTCTGCACCCAGCGACTGAACCTGGGCCACCGAAGCAGAGCACGCCGAACTTAACCACTAGGCCATGAGGCTGGCCCCAGTGCTTTCTACTTTTTGATTCTATTGTAAATGGAATTATTTTCTTAACTTCATTTTGGATTGTTCACAGATAGTATACAGAAATACAATTGATTTTTGTATACTGACACTATATCCTGCAACCTTGCTGGACTACTTTATCAGCTCTGAAAGGTTTTCCTGTGGATTCTTTAGGATTTCCTATATACAGGAGCATGTCATCTGCAAATAGTGACAGTTTTATTTCTTCCTTTCCAAACTAGTTGTCTTTCATTTCTTTTTCTTGCCTAATTGTCCTTGCTAAAACTTCCAGTGCAATACTGAATAGGAGTGGTGAGAACTGACGTCTTTGTCTTGGTCCTGACTTTAGGGGTAAAGCTTTCAGTCTGTTACCATTAAGTTTTATTTTAGCTCTGAGTTTTCCATAGATGCCCTTATCACTGGCAGGAATGTAAAATGCTGAAGCTGCTTTGGAAAACTATTTGACAGTTCCTCAAAAAGTTAAATATAGAGTTACTATTCTATTCTTAGATTCGACTCTTAGATGTATACCCCCAAGTAATTGACAACACATGTCCACACCAAAACCTGTACATGAATGTTCATAGCAGCATTATTTATAATAGCCAAAAAGTAGAAACATCCCAAATGTCCATGAATGGATAATAAACAAAATGTGGTATATCCATACAATGCATTATTCAGCCATAAAAAGGAATGAAATACTGATGCATGCTACATGACAAATCTTAGAAACATGCAAAGTGAAAGAAGGCAGACACAAAAGGCCACGTATAATATGATTTCATTTGTATGAAATGTCCAAAATAGATAGTCCATAGAGATAAAAATTACATTAGTGTTTGCAAGGGAGCGGGCAAAGGGGACAATATGGGGCGACTGGTCATGGGGATGAGGTTTCTCTCTAGAATGAAGAAACGTTCTGAAATTAGTGGTGAGAGTTGCAAAACTCTGTGAATACACTAAAAGCAACCGAATTGTGCATTTTAAAAAGGTAAATTTTGTGGTATGTGAGGTATAGCTCAATAAAGCTGTTATTCAAACAAATTTCCTTCTAAGCACTTGTACCGCATCATATAAATTTTGATGATGTGTTTCTGTTTTCATTCAGTTACAAATATTTTCTAATTTCTCTTGTGATTTCTTGTTTGACTTACAGGTTACTCAGACATGTGTTGCTTAATTTCCAAATATTTGGAGGTGACCCATATTTATTTCTGTTAATTTCTAGTGTAACTACATTGTGCTCAGAGAAATACTTTGTATTATTTAAATGCTTTTAAATTTATTGACATTTTGCTTTATGACCTAGCATGTTTGGTACTCTCTCCTTAGGTGTGCATAAGTTTATAACTTTTATATCTTCCTGGTAAATTGACCCAGTTATCGTTATGAAATATCCCTTCATGTCTCTAATAATATTTCTCGTCTTAAAGTCTATTTTGTCTGACATTAATATAGCTCTCTTATGGTTACTGTTTCTATGGCATAGCTTTTTCCATCCTTTATTTTTAACCTATTTGTGTCTTTGAATCTAAGATGCATCTCCTGTATATAGCACACGATTGGATCTTGTTTTTTATCCAATCTGAAAATTTCTGCCTTTTTTTTTTTAAAGGTTGACACCTGAGCTAAACTGTTGCCAATCTTCTTTTTTTGTTTCTTTCCTCTTCTTCTCCCCAAAGCCCTCCAGTACACTGTTATATATTCTAGTTGTGAGTGCCTCTGGTTGTAGCATATGGGATGCCCCCTCAGCATGGCCTGATGAGCGGTGCCATGTCTGCGCCCAGGAGCCGAACCGGCAAAACCCTGGGCCACTGAAGCGGAACATGCAAACTTAACCACTAAGCCACAGGGCCAGCCGCAATCTCTGCCTTTTGATTGGAGTGTTTAATCCATTAACTTTTAATACAATTATTGATATGCTTGGATTTATGTCTGCCATGTTCTTTTTGTTTTCTATATGTCTCATGTTCTTTTTAATTTTCTCTCTTTCTCCTTTACTACTTTCCTTTGTGTCAAACAGCTATTTTCTAGTGTGCCATTTTAATTCCTTTGTCGGATTTTTAAATTATTTTCTTAGTGGTTACTCTAGGAATTATAGTTTATATCTTAATTTATCACAATCCACTTTGGATTAATACTGACTTAATTCCAGTACAATATTGAACATTTATTCCAATAAAACTCCATTATCTCTCCCCTCCTTTTTGCTATTCTTGTCACATATGTTATGTCTTTATATGTTATGGGCCCCAAAATAGAGTCTTATAAATATTATTTTATGTAATCATCTTTTAAATCTGATAAGAGAAGAAAAGTGAACTATATATAATACAGTATTTTATATTTACCTACTTAGTTGCCTTTTCCAATGCTCTTTATTTCTTCATGTGGATTTAAGGTTCTCTCTGGTGTCATTTCCTTTCAGCCCAAAGGATTTCCTTTAACATCTCTTGTAAGGCAGGTCTGCTAGCAATGAACACTCTCAGTATTTGTTTACCTGGGGAGGTGTTTAACTCAACTTCACTTTCGAAGGTCAGTTTTCTTGGATATAGTATTCTTGGTTAACTTTTTTTCTTTCGATGCTTTAAATATGTCATTCATTGTCTTCTGACTTTCAATGTTTCTAATGGAAATTCAACTTTAATCATTGTTTTTCCTGTGTACATGATGCATTGTTTTCTCTTGCTGCTTTCAAATTTTTCTTTTTGTCTTTCAACAGTTGTACTATGATGTATCCAGGTGTAAGTCTTTTTTCTTATACTACTTGAGTCTGTTGAGCATCTTGGACATTTGAATTAATGTTTTCATCAAATTTCTGGATTTTACAACCATTATTTCTTTAAAGTTTTGTTTGTTTGGGGGTTTTTGTGAGGAAGATTGGCCCTGAGCTAACATCTGTGCCAATCTTCCTCTATATTATGTGGGATGCTGCCACAGCATGGCTTGACGAGCAGCGCTAGGTCTGCTCCTGGGTACTGAACCAGCAAACCGCGGGCCATCAAAGTGGAGCATGTGAACTTAACCACTATGCCACCTCGCTGGTCCCCTTTAAATGCTTTTTATGCCTCTTCTCTCTTGCTTCTTCTGGGACTCACATTATACATATGTTGGTATTCTTAATGATGTCCCACAGATCTCTGAGGCCTGTTCATTTTTTGTCACACTGTATCCTTTCTATACTTCAGATTGGATTATTTATGTTGACCTATCTTCAAGTTCACTGATTCTTTCTACTGCTATATGGAATATGCTTTTGAGGGACTCCAGTGAACTTCTTCTTTCATTTATTGTAATTTGCAACTCTAGAATTTCAATTTAGTTCTTTTATGTAATTTGTATCTTTATTGATATTCTCTATTTGATCGTCATCTTCATACTTTCCTTCAATTCTTTAAACATGGTTTCTCTCAGTTCTTTGAACATCTTAATAATATTTACTTCTAAGTCTTTGCTAAGTCCAAAACCTGAGTTTCCTCAAATACAGCTTATTTTGGCTGCTTTAATTATTTTTCTGTGCAGGTGTCATACTTTCCTGCTTCTTTGCATGTCTTGCAATTTATTTTTTGCAAACTGAACATTTCATTTAATATATTATAGCAACTCTGTATTCTGATTTCCTTTCCCCAAGGGTTATTGTTGCTGCTTTGTTCGCTAGCTTGCTTGCTTACCTACTTGGTAAGTGACTTCCTTGGACTAATTCTATAAAGTCTGTCTCCCTGCTGTATGTAGCCACTGATGTATCTGCTCAGGTGTTTGAGGGGTTTTTTTTCTCCTTTTGTTTAAAGTCTGGCTTCTTACACCTCAAGTTCAGCCAAAGATGTATGGATAGTTGGTCACTCCTGAGTATGCGCACAGCTTTGCAGATCTCCAAGATGCTATAAATGTACACTATGGTTGTCTCACTCCTTGAAATTCCCTGTTCATTTTTGGCAAGGCTTGCTGTCTGTTGCTTGCCCCATTCAGGATTGCAACCTCAGGATGGCTGAAGTGTCGGCCTTCCCTGTTCATAGGGTTTTTCTGCACTCCACTCCAAAACAATTCAGCTTCCTCCAGCAGCAAACTTGCCGATTTTCAGGGCTTGCCCTTCCTGGTAGAACTGCTGTGCTGAAGGAACTGGGGTGGGGATGGGAGCAGTCCCAGGCGAAAACACCATAGATTCCCTTTGTTATTAACCAGGGTCAGCAGTCTGTGTCGAATAAATACTTCTCAGTATGCTGTATCTCTTTAGTTGATTTTTCAGAGTCCTAAAATGGTTGTTTTTAATCATTTTTCTTCCAGCTTTATTTAGTATTTGGGGAAAGTGTTTGACAGGTTTCTCATTCCACCATCCGAAAGTTCCATACAATATCTTGTTTAACAGTCACAATACTGTGAGGTAATTTTATCATTATTTCCAGTTTATTGATGGGGAAAGTGGGTTGTGGAGAAGTTAAATAAGTTGCTGAAAGTCATGACTCATATTTCCCAAAGGTAGTGCAGCGTTTTGAGGGCTCAACGCCTGGATCTGAGTCTTTCCTGATTCCTTGAAGACACTCTTTCTAGAGATGCCATCTTGAAGAATCTTGTACATCTTGACACATAAGGTTAGGAATCAACACTATTGTCTTGATAGTTCAGGTGAGGTCATCTATTTTGGCCATGATGTAGATACAAATCATTTTTATCATGTACAACTCATGTTCCAGGTGCCAAGCAAAGTGCTACCATATTTCAAATTTAAGCCTTGTAACAATCTTGGGAGGGAGGGAGGCCTTGTCACACTCATTCTGAAGATGTAGAAGGTGAGGCTCAGAAACATCTCAGTTTCTAAGTGGTAGAGGTAGGATTCAAACACAGACTTCAGACTCTAAGGCCTAGTGCTGAGCATAGTTCAATGTTCCCCTTCATGTGGGATGTCATCCAGCTAGAATAAAGTGGAGAAGGTGGAAAGAGCCCTGGGAAAATTGATAAGAATAATGAAAGATTTAGAAATATAAATCCAGACAAAACTTTAATATTTGGGATTATTTGGTCTAGGAAGAAGCTAAAATATTTAATATATATTGCTATTGATATATATTGATAGGGAGTTATGTCAATGTTTGCTGGTAAGCACTAGACGATTATTTTCACTGAAGGAAAAAAGCAAAAGAAAACAATAGGACGTGCATTTCTATTTCATCAGGAAAATCTTCCTTCTTTCAAGGGTTCATGAGACGTTAAAGTTTGTTGCCCAAAAGGTTATCTCATTCTGCAGTAACTAATGGTTTTTCAAGTCTCCTTATAGTAGACAGCTTAGGCAAAGGCGAGGGGTGACTTCCTGAGACTCTTTCTGACCTGCCTGCACTTTCCAAATTACAATGACCGGCTCCCCATCCAACCTCTGCACTGCTGAGCTCTATATACTGTTCATTTCTGGTGTTTCCACATCTCTCTCTGGTTCATGGAACTAATTAAACCAAGGTTCTTGAATGATACATCCCTCCAGGCAGGGCCAGATCCTTATTTAGAAGAAATAGGCCACTACCACGTGAGTTCTTACACGGAGGTGTGTGAAAGCCCCACTTGTTCCAGCACGTCTGCCTGACCAACTGCCGTGAAAATCCCCCACTTGGTTGAATACTTTCAGGTAAGGCATAGTCTCCAGAATATGACTGACAAAACATAGGCATCACGTTGGGCACATCTCTTTAAATAGATGCGCATATCAGATTGGCTAACCAACCCCTTTGGAAAAAGGAATGATTCTGAGAAAATAACAACTCAGATCAGGGGAAATTCAATTTGTGGACAAAAAGACAGAGAGGTTGAGATTTTGCCCTGGTGCAGAAGTGAGTCAATGGGGACCGAGAAAGGCAAAGCTGGTGAGAGAGGAGGGCTGGTTCTCATTCAGAGAGCACTCGTGTAGGCCAGCGGCATGACACATTTGTCCTTCACAGTTGTCCTTCAGCCCAGCGTTGACTCAGATCATCCAAAGTGTATTCCTTGGGGCTAAGAGTCTGAAGTGGGGACCTAAATCCTGTGCAACCTTGACTGCACCTCCACCAGCCAGCTGGAACCACGAGCATATGTTTTTACATTCACTTTTATATTAACTTCATTTTGCTAGAGATTTCATTAAAACCCACTTCCAGTGTTGATATGTGCAACATGAAATCCTCCAGATGAATTGGTTCTGTAGATGGTGACAACACTCTCGCCACACTCCATGGATCAAATTGCCCTTTATCCACTTGACTTGGCCGGAATGTAAAGGCGAATGCTGTGAAATCAATAGCTACAGAGTGCTGGTTTTTTGCGTTTTTTTTTTTCCCCTGTGTAGACCCCAAAGGAGACTGACACGCAGATTAGACAAATCGCTTTTCATAATCCTAAGGACTGCAGCATGATGTATCCAGAGTATTAATCAAAGGCTGGGACCGAGTAAAATGTGAATTAAATTTCTTAATGGAGAGAGACATGAACTTTCTATCCTTAGATCTCTGGCTGTGGATGTCTCTAAGGCAATGAAAAATTCAGCTACCCAGTTTATAATATTCTGAAAGATATATCACCAAAGTGACACAACTTATTGTGGTTACATTTTCTGTTTAGAGAACTTAGTTTCCGATGTGGTCAGAAGGAGCTCAGAGGCTGCTGGCAGAGAATTTGAGGGCAGCTCGTGAAACCCAAGGTCCTATATGTTCGGGGTCATTTAAAGATTCCTCTCCACCAGTGTCTGGGGCCCTGTCCTGAGTCTCAACCAGACTCCAGGGTCTTAACAGTTTTTATTTAGTCCTTGGAGTTACAATGAAGTGCAATCTTTTACTTTCTATGCCAGCAAAGCCAAGATGAGCCTAAAAGAAATTAGAGTGAAAGCAAATGATATTTCATACTAAAATTGCCAATAAGCCTGCAGTATGGCCTTTCTCAAAGGTCAAACTCATACCATCTGAAAAGTCCCTGCTATGACACTGGTGAAGTTAGGGATAAATGGCGAAAAAAAATCAAGTCAAAGTGTTTGTGAAACAAAGAGACTCTTTTATTGCTCCCCACAAAGATACTTTGGGTACTGTGGCAGTGCCAAGTCAATGAGGTACAACTGTCTCCCTCGGGAGGAGGGGACACGGTGACAATGGGGATGATTCCGCCCCATCTGGGACTGTCTCAGGCTCCCTGAGCATGGATGGGGCTATGAACACTTGTGGAAGTTTTATAGGGCACGGTGTTTGTGTGTGGACAACTTTCTTCCACAAGGTTAAAGCCTTTTATGGGCCTTATCTGACATCCCCACAACCTTCTGGGAGACGGAAGAAGGGGAGGGGAAGCCAGCAGTACGGAGTGGAACACCAACCAGAAACCCACAGAGCCTGTTTTAGGACGTACTGGTGACCCGCTCAAGAGAAAGCAAAGTGGTGGGAAAAGAATCAGGGGCGTTCAGCTTTCCCCAGGAGGTAGGGGCTGCAAGACTCCGTGCCTCCCCCAGCAGACGCCCCGCGCCCCCCACACACAGTCTGAGCCTCCCTGTGACTTTGTTTTCCTCACTTCTAAAACGGAGATTGCAGTGTATACGTTGCACAATTTTGATGGCTATTCAAGGAGATGACCTAAGCAAAAAACACTGACCTACAATTCTCCCCAAACCCTCCCCTTTGCCCTCCTCGCCGCCCTGTCCATCCAGAAAATGGGCCAGTCACAGACAGAGGCAGAAACATGAGGCAGCCAGATTGGCAGTGGGAGGAGCCAGGCTTCTAACAACCCCTCAAGCTGATTATATACATAGACTATATATTTGGGGCTATATGTTAGCTGTCTGCGTTAAAGCACCATGCCAACATCTAGTTCGCCTTTTGTCAGGCTGTCGAGAGCGCACTGAATCACGAGCTGACCCGTCAGCCGCCGCCTCCGTGCCCATCTGCTTCTCCTCGCCTCCGACTGCGTCCTCGGTCCTCGGGAGGGGGCGGCCTCCCCCCAGCCCCCAGCCGGGAGACCCGGCGAGATGATGGGCATCTGCGCAGTAAATCTTGAAGATCTATCCCCGCTCGAGCGCAGGGTGCTGGAGCACGCCAGGTTACAAGATGCATAATTAGAGCTCATTCGGCTGACAGATTAATGGGGGTGTAGCAGAGGCCAGATAGCAGTAAATTAGGCAGCTAAACGCAGCGATCGCTAGCGTCACATCAGCTCTAAATCGTGCATCTTTTGCAGTGTTGGCCGCTTCTTACAGCTTCTTAAAAGTGGAGCTGTTTCATGAGGTGTTTTCTTTTTAAGGTACCTCAGCATAAATACTTTTGCGGGCGTCTGGACTACTGGTATTCGCCACTCCATTGCCCCAGCTACTTCAGAATCACCCACTTAATGCACACGCTATATCCTTATGGCCTGTTGTTGGATGAACAGCCAAAGGTATATCTAACAACAACTCCTTAATAGGATTTAGAAATACTCTAAACAGCTTTAAAAAAAAAACCTAACAAGCTCATGATTTTTGTACGTATGTTCTGATTACCTGATTCTCTTAAATTAAAATTTGGGATGAAGGAAATTAATTCCCAGAATGTTCTGATGGCTAAAACACGTCAACCTGAGTGGCACTCGAGTTCTCATTCTGGATAGGACTGCTCTCCAAGATCGTGCAACGTCAGACAAATTCATTCCCAAGTGCAGGCAGCACTATCTTCTTTCCCAGGGTCTCCTTGTTCCTTTCAACTTTTTTTGCCTCTTTTTAGATTTCTGCAGTTTTGAGAGCATTTTCCTAATCCCAGGGCTCCTTTCTGTCTATTAATGAGTTTCCTTCTTGCCTGTGTCTCCAAACTTTCTCTAACCCAGGGGTCTTCAGTGATTTTGTGTGTGTACCCCCAAAAGAATTTTTTTAACTACATTTTTAAGATGACATCTGAATATCATCCTCCCGCGTTTTGATGAAGGACGGACCATCTAGCAATTTGTGTACTCTACTTGTGCTTTAGGGGCATTCCATCAAAACCTTGCTGCAACAGATTTAGGTTATTCTATTTATGGGAAATATCTGCCGTCTGACCTAAATGACAAAGCAGTTCTCATTGCCAATCCCATTAGCCAAATCAGAGTCACCTTCTCACAGAGAAGTTCTAACTTCATTTTTCAATTGAAATAAGTGTGTTCATATGTGTCCCCATGGCAACTAATTCATTTCTGAAGTGTCCTTCTAATAGGGAGATGGATGAGTGGGTAGATGGATAGTTATGGCAGATACATACATGCATACAGACATACATGGAGACTTGGCATGAGTTTGTCATGGGATAAATACAGCTCTGTCCCCTTCAGTACTTCTCCCCGAAGCTCTCTTTGCTTTGTTCTCCTGGGCCTCTCCCTTGGGAGAAAGGCCTTCTCAAATTACCCCATAATTTGGAGCCACAGAGGATATTTACACCCTGGGGAAATGCTCTGTAGAGATTGGGATGGGTGAGAAGAAGCCTCTTATTTAAAAAGTGTGAGAGGACAATTGTAAAGGGATGATGGGAAAGGAAAACCAGAGGTGTGTCCTCAGGCTGGTGAATTTTAGGAAAGAATGCAGTGGAAGTTAAGGAGCTGAAAAGCAATGCCATTAAAACCAGCTGACCTGTATGACTCCTGGAAAAGCTACAGGTACCCCCAGAAGGTCGCGTACCACAGTGTGAAAATGGCGGTTCTTGATGAAACACACAAGATGGGGGTCATTCTGGAGCAGGCATCGAGAAGCACCTGTTGTACCACCATGGCCGTCACAAGCAAGAAGTGTCGCCTCTTCACACACTCACTGATTCATTCAACAAACATCTCCTTTATGTGAGGCACAGTGTTTTGTATGCTCCCTTGGCATTCTGTCCCGGCATCATCTTGAATGGTGATTGTCAACGAAACATGGAGACTACCATCAGCCCTCATTCGTGATGACTTCGTATCATAACAAAACCAGGGTGTATGGAGACAGCAACTGGTTACTTGGTTAGAAAAATCGGCCTATGGTATTTCTAGACACTTGAGCCATCTAGATTCCAGATCCCAAATAAAATAAAATAAAAGAGGCAGGAGGGGGGCCTGAGGGAAGAGGTCATATCCTAAACTCATTGTTACATTGCTGGGAAGTGTGAGTGATGAAAATGGCCAGAAAATATGATCCTTTGGTGAATTGGGATCTCGCTCATGTTTAATTGGGTCTCCTGTGAGACATTTAAATCTATGGGCAGCTATCAAGGGCGAGAATTCCACTCCAGTGGCCCTCAAATGATTTCACCTTCACTTTCATTTTAGTGGTGGAGGAAAGCCAGGACGTTTGCTAAAATATTTGAGCTGTGGGTGTGTGTTTTGAGGCCTCTGTGTGTGTGGTGGTCGCCACGGAGGAAATGCGTGTTCGATGATCTCTTTCAGCATGTCGCTTACCAAAACCCAGGGCGGCCACCCTGGAGGGCCGGTCACCTTGTACATGCCCCAGATTTCTCAGTGTCCCAGAACAGTTTTTTCAAGAACTACGACTTAGAAACAACCATATTCAAATTTTCTTCAAGTTTGTACAAACCTCCTTGAGGCTGAAATCGAGGTGCTTCTAAATAAACTAGTTTGGAACTAATAGAACTAGTTTGCAGACTGCCCATAGCCTCTTCGCCCGGCCCCCTTCAGAATAAACAAAATGGTGAAATGTTGTGGGTTTTTTTTTTTTTCTTTTAGATTCTGCCTCATCATCACAGGCTTGGGGAGTGGAGGCAGCAGATGGAAGTCTTAGTCTCAGCTCTGTGGAAGGACCAAGAAAGCTCTGGAAAGGGGCTATGGCTCTCCACCCTAAGCTTCCTTGCTGTGCGATCCTGCATAAGTTACTTAACCACCCTCTGCCTCGGTTTCCTCATCTGTAGAATGAGGAGCCTCTCGGTGGATTGTAAGGCAAGGCACAGAAGTGCTTAGCCTGGTACCCAGCACATACCCTAAGTTCAATCATCTTTGCTACTACTGGTGCTGGCATTGGGCAAGTTAGTCACTTTGTTTCTCTAGGCCTCCATTTTATTTTCCTCTGCCAATATGAAAAACAAAAAAGCACGTTTTATTGTTTTAAAGTGCTAGTTTTACTAAAGGCAAACATATCAAAGACAGGTTTCTCCCTCCACTAAAGTGCAAATTGCTTGAGGTCTAGGACCAGCATCTTGTTTTTCTATCCCACCCCAAGATCCCCCGGCCCCCTCCATTGCCCAACAGTACTGTATCCATGGTAGGCATCAATAAATGTTTATCGAGTTGAATTATCTCTAAGTTTAACTTTATGATAAGGGTGTAAATGAGTGCAGCCGTTTTGTGGGGGTGTTAAAGTGAGACTGGGAGACTCTGAGAGAGAGTAGATGTGTTTATTAGTGATGTAGAGACGGACGGGGGATGACTGCACACGGGTATAAACATTTCTGTAATTACTGAGCCTGCTTTAACTGACCCAAAGACTCCACAGTAACGTAAATCTCCATCTGGCAGATAGAGATGCCATTGTTAAAATTTTTTTCTAAATAATAATAAAGAGGCACATGTTAGCTCTCAAATGAATCAGATTTTGACATCGATTTCCAAAGATAAGTTGGCGTGGGGAGAAAATGAGTGGCGTTTTTCCATCTTTGCCCTCTTCTTGCCTTTGTTTATCAAAAATATCACCTAGAAGAAAGCTTTTGTCAGTTCAGAAAACAATGAAAATCACCCCCTGCTTGTCCAGGGGCCCCCATCTCCCCTGTGAATAATACCAAGTGCACGTGAAGACCTCGAGACGAGCCTGAGTGTCTAATACTCTCCCTCAGAAACCTGAAATTAAAAACAAATCTAAATGGTGGCTCCTAATTTATCTTATTTTTATTTTTAAATAAAGGAAAGGAAAAAAAAAACCACCAAGTGTTTTACCTGGCATGTGTGTGATGACTCACCTCACGAACATTCTAGGGGGAAAACCCACCTCGCTTTTACCTTTAGGAAATTCCCTTTTCATGGGAATGAAGATCCTGGCTCCCACGGTCTCAGATCTGGGGACCGAGGCGTGGGGAAGTGGTCTGTCTTCCTGCCCCGGATCTCCAAGCCCCAGGGCAAGCCAAGGCTTTCTCTCTAACCAGATCATATTTTTCGATCTGAACGATTTTATGATGGGGGCTTAAGCAACTTCCTACATTCCCGTTGTTGCTCTTAATTTCTTCTACTTGGAGTGAAACCCCTACAGGGAAGCTGCAAAAGAAAATAAAACGAAGAAAGAAGGAAGAAAATGTTTCTCTTCTCTTTCCTCCCTAAACCCCCCCTCATAAACATCCCACCCCACGTCACAAAATGTATGGCGAGCGTTAAGCCTTGGCAGTATTTTGACACGGGGCGCCGTCCCTTTCTCCTTTCCTATTCCTTTGAGGTTCATCTTGCAGCTCAGGGCTCTGTTCCCCTGCCAACTTGGTGGGAGTGTTTAGTGACTGGAAGGCTGTGGCCTGCTCTCCCCAGAACTTCACACTTCATTTTTCCACATCCCTGGGAGCAGCAGCAAATATTTCACCAGCCTGGTTTGCCGGCTACTGCCATAAATCAGACTTAGGCCTCAAAAAAATATCCAGGCCTGTCAAGGCATTAGGCTTTTATTTTCTGACTCGATCCAGTGGTAAATGAGAGCTTGTATTTTCCTTTAAAACTGTAAAGGGATCTTTAAGGATTGTCGCTGGACGGTTGCCAGCTACGAAAGATACAATACAGAGTGTAACTGGTTAGGAGAGATTTGAAAAAGTCTTAAGTATGAAAAATGGCTTTTCTTAAAGGTTTTTCAATGAAATGAGAAACGGGGCTTAAATTTCCTAAAGGTTTTTTTTTTTTTTTCTTGAAAGACCTGAACTATTCATGAGAAAAGCATTAAGAAATGGAAGAGTCGCGCTCTTGGAGAAATCTGAGTGATATTTGCTAGGCGTGCTTTCTGCCGTTTGCGCCCCTTGCTTCCTCTCTCTTTCTCTGTGTACACAGATACTCGGGCCGGTTCATTAGTCAGTTCCTGCCATCATTACTGACGATATGACAGCAAGAACAAACAGAGTGGACAGTTTTATGTGCTGTATATTAATTGCTTCATAATTTAGCCCTGCAAACCAGGACAGTGATGCAAGTCCACTTGGAAAACCCCCTGCTTAAAACTCTAAGCAAGTTTGCAAGGTGCAAATAATGCCTGTGAGAACACTTCTTAATGTCTCCCCTGGTTGAGTAATCAAATCTCAGACTCCAAATGCTGACGGCCTTCTTGCAGATGGAAGAGCGAGGGAGCTAAAGGAGGCAGGTTTTGCCCCAAAACACCACGTCCAGGAAATCTGGGAAAAGCTGCAAGGAACCAGGCTGAGTTCAGGCCCTCAGTGTAGAAAAACAACCCGCTTAGATTTTGTGATGTGTCACGTTTCATTGAGAGACACATTTAATTTCAGGAAAACATAATGAAATGAGAATAAAGGTAATCTTTCCTCTGCCTGGTCCAGGTCGCTGCACATACTTGCAGCCTAGGGTGGCGAGGTCGTGGGAAGGCAGGGAAGGGATAACTAAGGAGGGAGTGATGCTCTGTTGTGAAGCTTTCAAAGTAGCATTTAAATCAGGATGAAACTGATCAAGAGGGTAACAAGGCCACGTAGACAATGGGATCTGATTTTATCACCAGGAGAGCTGGGGGTGAGGTGGGTGGGACTAATGGGAACACAGCTGCAATGGCCCCAGGAAGTGGAAAGGATAGGTGTGTACAAGGAGCATCATAATAAGAACAGTGTGGGAAGAGGTCCCCGGGGCTGACTTTGCCAGGATGCCACAGACTACCCACCCTGGTTGGGTAGTGTTTTATTACACCTCTCCCACCCAACCTCAAGTCGGTTAGTTGCATTAAATCTTGGGTGTTCCCACAGTGGGGCATTGTTTTCCTGGGTGTTGCTTTTTCCTCGTGAGGGAGTGCAGAAGAATCTGAAAACAGATTTTCTGGCCGAAAGCAATTTGAGCAATATTTCAAATCTCCATGCAATCCCAGAATGGATCCACTTCTAAAGAGCCTTCCAACTGATCTGGTTTCACGACTTCCAACCCTTCAGTGGCGCGTGGAGCCAAGCTGTCAGTGGCTGAAGCCTCTGCAGCCACATCCCCCACCTCCCGCTCCCCCTCAGTGATCCGGAACAACCTTCCGTTAGTTCTTCCAGTTTGCTAAGCTTTCTCTCGCCTCTGGTCTTTCTCCGTCTGAAAACTGTGAAAATTATACGGAATTCAGACTTCAATGTCCATCAATAAAGTTTTATTGGGACACAGACATGTTCATTTGCTTACAGACGGTATTGTCCATGGCTGCTTTCGCAGGTTAACAGCACAGTTGAGTAGTTATGACAGACATCGTGTGCCTCACAGATATCCGGCTCTTTACAAAACAAGCTGGCTGCCCTCTGCACTGTGCCCCTTCATCAAGACACACACCCACACTGCGTCCGGCTGGCCTCTCCTCTCCCTTCGCGTCTTCCTGCAGACTAACCCTCAGCCGAGTTGTTCCTGTCTCGTACACCCTGCCCTTCTTGCACAGTGAATATTTGGTATATTCAATTCATTTCAAAGTGCTTTTTTCTCTCAAACTACAAAATGGCAAAACTACTAGATGAAAAAACGAAAAAGCCATCAAGCGATTATAAAAAAAATGGAAAGCTGGAATAATTTTCTCAAAATGTTCGTATTCGTTATCCATAAGCAGTGACATTATGGATGAGTTTAATATACTTCTGATTTTCTGCATTTCCTAATTTTGATATTATACATTTTTAAATTTTCTTTATAATGCACATGTTTTAAATTTTCTATAATGTACATTCTGTAATGTATGCATGTTATTTTTAGCGAGACTTTTACAAAACTATGTATTGAGCGTCTTTTACACCCAAGGCACTGAGTTAAGCACCATGAAGAATATAAAGATGTACAAGAAAGAACCCCTGCCCTCAAGGAAATCTAAAATCTGATAGTTTGAAAAAGACACATGCATGATGGTGAGAATATGCTGACTTTGCCCACTGTGGCTGAATATTCAAGAGAGCAAATATCATTTGCTGAAGAAATATGTTGGGTGCTATTGGATAACGTGTCTGTGTCTATGTGTGTGATCCCCTATTTCACTTCCTCTCCTCGAGGGCATCCACTTATTTACTATAAGTCCTTGAGTTTGTCTATTTCCTTTTTAAAAATGGAGTGTACATGTTTTAGTTTATATTAAAGATATCTTGGTATAATACCACTCTTTAATTTTTACATTCTTTAAGAGTTATTAAAATTTCCCGAAAGCTTTTGGACTATCTTCTGTTGGGCCAATCCTCAGATCTATTGGGGGTTAGCTACTACCGTGAATGGGATCTCACTTTCCGTCATCTTTTCCAGTTGGTTATTGCTGGTAGATAACGAATCTTGAATATAGCAACCCTGCCGGGGAAGGGAAAGAGTAAGTAAAACAGTAGAGGAGCCTCTCAGACAGACCCCTGTGCCACAAACTGTGGAGTCTGAGTCTGCACCTGAGTTCAAAAGCCTGGGGTGACAGGGCTGGCCCCGTGGCCGAGTGGTTAAGTTCGCATGCTCCACTGCGGCGGCCCAGGGTTCAGATCCTGGGCACGGATATGGCACCGCTCGTCAGGCCACGTTGAGGTGGCGTCCTATATCCCACAACTAGAAGGACATGCAACTAAGATATACAACTGTGTACGGGGCGGGTTGGGGAGATAAAGCAGAAAAAAAGAAAAAGATTGGCATCAGTTGTTAGCCCAGGTG
The DNA here is from genome assembly GCF_021613505.1 of Equus quagga. Classification (NCBI taxonomy): domain Eukaryota; kingdom Metazoa; phylum Chordata; class Mammalia; order Perissodactyla; family Equidae; genus Equus; species Equus quagga. The sequence goes on from NC_060281.1 coordinate 19,856,735, forward strand.
CCAATCCTTAAAAAAAAAAAGATTGGCAACAGTTGTTAGCCCAGGTGCCAATCTTTAAGAAAAAAAAAAAAAGCCTGGGGTGGGGAGGGCAGGGGAGCATCTCTGTCTGTGTCACTGATCCGCGTGTCTCATGCTCTTTGTTACTGAGACTCCTGCAGGCCTGCTCTTTCCTGACCCCATGCCACTGCCATACTACACCAGCACGCCCAGGTAACCCAAGCTTTCCCTAAATGTCTCCTGCAGAGTCTCACTGAGGCTCTAAACCCATAATCTCGACTATAAATCTGCCGGCAAGGAGCAGCGCTGTCAGGGTCTTCTTTGTCTATGAGTTGCGTTTGTACCCTCCAAGCTATCGTGGCCTCCAGTATTCAACAGGTCGTAGTGAGTAGAGCTCACAATTCTAGGGCCCACCTACTCGTTCAATAACATCTGGAGAAATCTGGAATGATCTGAGCACCAGAGGTTTCAGGTCATGGCTGGTCCCTCTTAGCACCACCACCACCTGGGCTAAACCATGTCATTGGTGTCATGACTTCCTAGTTCTCCCAGAGGGCTGCTGAGCAGGCGATTTTGGGAGGAGTGAAATGAGCTGGACAACAGGACAACTTTGTCCACATCCATGAGACGTTGGGAATAAGCTTTTGAGAGGCTTGTCAAAAGACTCTAGGTAATCAAACCATCCTTAGCTAGGGTTTATGCAGGAATAAGCAGTACTCACTCTTACTATGGCTGGGCCCCACTTCTCCCCAGTGACTTGCCCTCTATGGACAGTTAGTCATCCCAATTCTTTCAATAACTAGACCAGTGGCTGTCAATCACCGGGGAGCTTTTAACACATACCAATACCTAGGCACCACCCCAGAGAAACTGAATCAGGATTTCCCTGTCTGCTATGCCAAGAGCATCATGTTCAGTCTCTGAGACCAAGTAAGACACTTCTGACCATCAGGGAGAGGTGGAGGAGTTGGGTGGAGAGTTTCTCCTCTGACCCCACCTCTCTCTAACCACATCTGAGTTAAAACCACAAAGTCAAGTAAACAGGCGAGTGAGCATTGATGCAGTGATTAGAAGGAAGGGGGAGTGGTGCCGGGGGAGGATGGATGAGGAAGAGAGGCCATGTTTTCTTGACAGTCTTCTTCAAGTTGAGAACTCAGGCTCCACAGGGGAAGGGATCTTCGGATGCCAGCGAGGAGGACCGAGCCCCTCTGAGTCCAGGCTCGAGAGGGCTGAGGCCCGGCTACCTCCAGGCGTTGCTTCCCTTTCCTCGCTGCAGCCTCGGGCTGCCCTCCCAGTCCCCCCACCCGGTTCACACTCACTTCATCATCCCTGCTGCTGCCGCCTGTGCTTCTTGGGTGTTCCCCGGGCTTTGGCTGCCGTATGAAGGAACTAATTTCCTAAAATGCCGCAGCCTCAGCAGGCCGTTTTGGGAATGGGCAGCAGGGTGGGCCATGTGGCTCAGGAGGATGTGTATCCAATGAGCATGGGTGCTGAATACTCATTTAGGGGGCACTTAGGCTAGGACAGTCTGCTCACCAGGAGTGTTTCTAAGAAAGGAGGAAATTGGCACCCCAAGGGCCTGTCTGACACTTTCACCAAAGTTACAAAGAAACAGAAATAATTTTGCTTCCATCTCCGTTTTCCTCTTAACAGTCCCCTTTGCTTCCTCTGCACAATAATAAATACCTTCTATTGAACCCTAGTTGGTACTAAATGCATTGTGCTAAGTGCTTTTCATGTGCTCCCTTCTGTAATGTTCTGTTCAGAGATGAAGACATGGGGGCCTAGGGAAATTAGGCAGCTTGCCTCAAATCACAAGGCCAGTAGCTGGCAGAAGACAATTTGGACTCGGGCCTGTCTGAGAGCAAAGCCAGAGACTGCAACCACCACACCATGCAGAGAGCTTTGTAGCTAGAGACCTGGGTTGTCAGGAAAGTTCGAGTGAGTAAAGATGGGTGCCAAGGGCCTGACCATCGTCCACTCAATTCACCAGGACACAGAGCCACTTGGGCAACTCTGGTGGGCTCAGTGTAAGCTAGAGTTGGGAGCACTCCCAGGCTTCGGAGTCAAATGGTTACTTTGTCCAATCTTCAATGTCCTCATCTGGAAAATGGGATGATAGTACCCCTACTTCATAGGGTTGTTGAGGAAATAGAGTAAGATAACACAGCGGAAACATTTACTACAGGGTCAGGCACAGCATAAGGGCTCCATAACGTAGCCATTTTATTATTAATAGTATTATTATTAGAAATACAACTACCAAACATTCACTCACTCATTCAGTAAGTATTTACAGAGGGCCCTGTGCCAGTCAGGAGGTACATGGGTGAACCAAAGAAAGAACACTGCTATCAATTGGCCGGTTCACTCTCTCCCCATTCGGAAAGTCCACTACGGAAAGCAAGTCACCAGTGGAAGGCTGCCTGCAAGTTGTGGAATCATCCGAGAATAATGGTAAGTGTCTTCAAGTTGTGACCGCTTGAAGTGGCCACTTCCCTTCAAGCATCTTTGAATACTGGAATCAGGGCTCAGGACAGCCTGTCCCAAGGATGGGAGAATTGGGGAGAAAGAAGACCAAGCCTTATTGAGCACTTTCTATGTGTCGGGCGCAATGCCCCTTGCTTTCACTCAGGGCAACGTCTCCCAGTGGGTAGGATGCCTATAACTCATGATGCAGGAAATGCTTTAAGGCAGCACTAGAGATGCTCTCAGGCGTCATGAAGTCGTAGCTTTAAATAACGCTGACTCACCATGCAAGAGAAGAAATAATCCTGTGGTGACAAACTTCAGCTCTAGAGACAGATGACTTTAGCTCGAATCGTGTCTGTACCCCTACCCAGCTGTGTACTTTGAGCGAGGATTTATTCTCTCTCTGCCTTAGTGTCTTCAGCTGGAAATAATAAGAGCACCTGTCTCCTATACTGTGCAGATGTTGGTGGGAATGTGTGTAATGAGGGACTCAACAGGTTTTACCCACTACTGTTACCCTCTGTCCATCTTCTTTATGACACCAAGGAGAAAGTCTCAGTTGGGTGTGCTGGTAAATCTAACACTTGCTCATCTGCCCTTTAACAAAAAGAGAGCAAGCCTCAGGCCCAGATAATGCCACAGATGAAAGTACCTTACTAGGAATTAAGAACACTGCTTGTTTTCATTGCGGGGGAGGTGTATGTGTGTGTGTCTGTGTCTCTGTGTGTGTGTGAGTAACTTCTAATTCATTTCTGATTCTAACAGAAAGCTTTCTTTTCAAAGAAACATATTTCAATAAAAAAGAAATCAACAAATGCAAATATTGAGGAAGTAATAGGACAGGTAGCAGGCAGATATGGCAAACGTCTTGACTGTGGCATTCGAATGATTGAAGTTTGGAAAACAATGGCAGGGCAGCCCCCATGTCATGGCTTCCAGACTCCAGTGAGAGCTTAAGGGCAGTAGAGCCAAACTCTGAACCTGGTTCTACCCCCCTCTCACACCCCTGCCTCCCCAGTACGTGCTATCAATAGAAATATGTGGTCGCTTTCCAGCCACCAATTTTTCAGACTCCAAAGAGACTGCTGCACCTCAGCCATCCCCTTCTTCTAGCAGATCATGCAGCATCACTGTAATTTCACTCCCTGGCATCACATCCCAGGCTTAGGGATATGGCCCAGTCACCTTGGCAGGATCAAGATGTTTTACAAGTCTTCTTAGAAACACAACGGCACACTGTCTCTAGGTGTGGCCCACTTTTGCACATGGCTAACCTCATTCACAGGGTATCAGTTCCAACTACTTCCTTCCTTAGATGGCAATTGTGGCACCTTGCTGTATCTCCTCATGTTCCAACCACACATCCGAGACAGATGAGCATCTCATGAAGCGGGAGAGGCTAAAGCCACATGAAGGATTCTGTTTCTATTGTGGCTCTGATTTCTGTTTCTCACATTAGAGACCGGGTGACTCTAGGCAGACATGGTTGGATAAACAGTATTTTTTAGCACAGCTGCGGTGGTGGGTCTTAGAAGTTAGTGAAATAGGGAACCCAGGGGATACAGGCTGGGAAGAGATGAGAATCATGGAATTTGAGATATAAAAGTTCCCTGGAACTACACAGCCCCCGTTATTCTGCTTCACACGTGAGGGGAATGAGGCTGGCAGGTTACTTGACCTGCCCAAGGTCACGTGCATCCCCATCAGAACACGACCACTTCCCTTTGGGCTGCTGAACCCAACTTGACCCTGGGCCTCATTAAAAATTCCTACCATGTCTTCTTTCTTCGATGGATAATTTAAAATAGAAATAATAATAAATATAACACCTCGTTGTATATGTGTAGCACCTTTCTTCCAATAAATGGTGTTCTTTCAGCTTGCCCACCCAGGCTGCACAGAGCGGAAGTGTTTCCACTGTGGACTCTGACATTGGTTACTGACTGGAGCCTAGCTCCTGGCCCACACACACACACACCCCTATCAAATGCATAGCGCAGGGGACAGGGCTCAACTCCTACAGGGAGACGTGTTATAGCTACTTCAGGGTGGTGTTAATATGGTGGAGGAATATGTTTAGACAGCTAAAATTTTAACTATTTTTAAATTTGACTGTTTTTCTTTTAACCATCTAAGTCTTTGACTCTCCATGGAATAGCAGGCCCTTTCGTGTTTTGAACAGTAGTTATTGTTGTACCAGTAAGAGGTCGTAACAGTAGAATGGTAGCAGCGGTAGTAGTAATTACCGTCATTTACTAAACTTCTACATGGAACGCACATATCCAGTATCTTATTTAATCCTCACAAAAATCTTAATGATATAGATATTATTCCACCTTCCCGATGAAACAAACTAAAGCTCAGAGAAGTAATCTGCCCAATGCAAAAAGTGTTGTCTTTTTGACAATAGGATGGACTAGATTTTCAGAGAATTCCTAAGGGCGCCAGGTAAAATAGGAAAACAGTTTTCTTAATGTGTGACGGATTTGGCTAGAAAGTGAAGTAATTCCTTGGGCCTCAGAAATGACCAGAAAGCCCCAATCCAGAAGAGCCATGAAGTACTGGAGTCAGCGTCTCCCACACATGAGGGACGAACCTGGAGCCCAAGATGAGTAGAAGGTCAGAGCAGAGACCCACAAAGCCAAGAACGTTGAAGGGCAATGCTCTCAGTGGATGAACTGAAAAACACACCCCACAGAGCAAGAAGACGGGGGTGCGTGCCAGCTTGGCCTCAGCTCTGAGTGGAGCAGAAAAAGAAAACACTTCCCCTCCCTATTCTAATTTCAGACCTGGACTTTTATGAGTTTGGGGTCTGAACATACAGAACCATTGTGGCTGAAAGAAACCTCTGAAAACTTATTAAATTGGTTCCAAGTTGGTGATCTGCTTAGGCACCTGGCAGAAGCAAATTCCAATCTTCTCTGGAAGAAAATACTTTTAAATGAGGCCTCAAAGAATTCCCACATGTTAAATTACAAGGAAAATAAACTCTTTTTTTTTTAAAAAAACTCTTTTTTTTAAAAATCACTACACACACAAGGAAATAAGCCACCCTGAGTGAGAGTGATCAGAAACAATAAATTCTAGAATCAGATCTTCAGAGACCACAGATACTAGAACTAATCAAACGTATAATATAAAATTAGTATGTTTAGTATATTGAAAAAATATGAGGAGATTAAAAGTATAGCAAAGAAAAAAGGGGTTATCATAGCTAGCCAGATTTGAAAAAGAACCAAATAGGAATTCTAGAAATGAAAAATATAATAAATGAAGTTGGAATTTCAATAAATAGGTGAAAAGAGCAAATAGATGAACTGGAATACAGAAGAGACTACACAGACTCTAGCAGTATGGGGGAAAAAGCAATGGGAAATGTGAAAACGTTTAAGAAACCTGGAGAATAGGATGAGAATATTCTACAGGAAACAATAAAGAGAATGGAAAGAAGCAATATTAAAAGAGATAATGGCTGAGAATTCTCCAGAATTAATGAAGGACACCCATGCATGGATTAAGAAAGCCCAGAGAATCTCAAGCAGGATAAATAAATAGAAATCCGTTCCTAGACATATCAAAGCGAAACTGCAGAACACCAAAAACAAAGAGAAGATCTTAAAAGCAATTAGAGAGAACAAGCAGATTATCTGGAAAACAATGACAAGCTGACAGCTGAATTCTCAAGAACAGCAAGGAAAATTAGATGCATTAATATCAACCAAATAGTATCAAATAACTAACAATCTAGAATTCTAAAAAAGGAGACCTATATTTCAAAAAAGGGAAGGAGGGGCAAAGAAACCATTTCAAAGCATCACAGACTGAGAGAATTTACCACCAGAACACTCTCATTGTAGGAACTTCAAAAGAACATGCATTTTAGAATGAAGGAAATGATTCCAGAAGGTAGGTCTAAAATGTAAGCAGATTAGTGAGCAAAGATAAAGGTAAACATGTGCTTAAATCTAGACAAACATTGATAGCATAAAACATCAATAATGTCTAATTTATAGATTTTTAAAAATCAAGAAAGAATCAAAATCCTGGATAACTTCATATAAAATTTGGAGGTGTGTAATTAGAATGCAAGTGTTCTTTGCTTCTTTTATTGTTCAGAAAGAGCTTAAATATATTGATTAACTTTCAATTCTATTATGTTAAATATACATATTAAAATTTCTAGGGTGACCACTAAAATAACTGGAATAAAGGAGAAAAAGTTGAATTGGGGATAGAGAGAAAGGAGCCAATCAATTCAAAACAAGGAAGCAAAGGAGAAAAAAAGAAAAACAGAGAAAAAACAGGATAAATAATACTAGAAAGTACAAGACAAGATGGTAGAAATGAATCCAAATAGGTCAGTTATTACAAATAATGTAAATGGGCTAAGTGCTCCAGTTAAAAGACAAAGACTATGAGACGAGAGTCTGACTTGGAAGGAGCAGTTGGTCCAAGTTGAAAAAGAGTAGAAATATGTTTCAGAAGGTAACCTAAGAGCATATTGCATAGGGCTTCAAAAGCTCAGCTGGAGCATTTGACTTTGAGTCAACAGGTTGTGCTAATGGGAAGCATGGGGCAAGAGACTCTTGTTTTTCAGTGTAAGACTTCTGTTATTATTTGAATGAATTTTTGTTTAGCATATGCATGAATTATATTGATAAACATTTTAAAGTTAAAAAAGGAGAAAAGAAAGAATCTCAAAATAAAGAACAATCCTCTGGCTTGAAGAGAGAGATAAGATATTTTCCTCTACACACTTTTATATTATTTGAATTTGGGATGGTAAGTGTTATTTTTGTGATAAAAAAAAAAACCCTCAAAAATAGGCAAAGAGGTGCTGTAGAATTTTGAGTTAAGAGGAACTTGAGAATGGAATTATTTGGGGAGTAGACTGCAAGATGGATTGAGAAATCAGGAGTCAAAAACTAGAGTCAGAGAAATATGTTGGAACAGCTAAAATGATTGTCTGGACTAGTGTGATGAATGTGAGATGGAAGGAAAGGATAAATCTAAAAGGAAGGAAGGAAGTGATAGAATTTGTTTACTGTTCTCATTCCTGCAGGTCAAAGGAACTAAGAGCAATTGAGTTCTTAAAGATGAAGGAAGAGGCAAAAATTACTTAATGAATGATGATGCTAACAATGCTTATTCCAGTCTGTTCCTGCAGGAGGGGGTCACTTCCAGCCTGAGCCTGCTGCCGGGAGTCTCCACTTGGAGAGCAAAAGACTCACATATTGGACATTCTGTAGGGTTACAGAATAGGGACCCCCTCCTTGAAATCTTTGCCTGAAGTAATTTGGCACAGCTGAGGATGAAGCACTCCTGGGGCCTTCAGAGCCTCCAAACCACAAGCCAATTTGACTAGAATGAAAAAACAAAACCTCATTTGTGTACTCTCCAAAGACCTTCTCTAATCCCACAACACTGGAGGTTCTGAGATGACCCTGGAATTTCAGATCAATAGCTGGAAGGAAGAGGGCAGTACTCAACCACGCCGTGGGCCCTCGCGTGGGGTTGATAGGTGCACTCGGTGCCCCAGACCAGGCTCCTCCTGGAGCCACATTATCCAGGGGTTAGAAATGAGATCCCCAAAACGCAAGGAACCACTTAGCGAAAATAGAGGCACCCTTATCACCATTTTTGGTGCCTCGAGAATGGTATCCAGACTGGCCATTTCCCAGGCCGTCTAGAACTCTGCCTGTGTGACCTGAGCAAGCCACTTGGCCTCTCTGGGCCCTAGTTTCCTCATCTGTAAAGTGAGAATGGCAATAACGGACTTCCAAGGGTCTATTACTAGGGTTGAATGGGACGATGATAAAGGAATTACTTGGCTCAGTCCCTGGCCAATGGATTAACTTAATACTTACTTTTTAATAATTTTTTTTAAAGAGAAGACAAAGAGAGCCCTTCTATTTCTGAAGAAGTGCTAGTGGAAATGTAAAGGAAAGAAGAGATGGGGGAGCTAGAGGGAAGGCAGAATCGACAAGAGTGAATATCACAGATGAGAGAGATGGAATCTTCACAAATTCCAAAAGCATATGCCGACGCTATTATGGAAATTCCCAGTGATCAAAGTAAAGACGTCAGGAGGGAAAGTCTTGTCTCTGCAATGAGACCGTAAGATCTTTCAGGCAAAAAACTGTGCTTCCTGCCCACAGCATTGAGTACAAGTCAAAAATTATTTCAGTTCTAAAAAACTAAAAGCATTTGTTGAATAAATAATGAATAAGTGAAAGAATGAATGAACTTGAAAGCGAAAGGGGGAGGGAAGGAGGACAAAGCATCATGCAAGGCAGGTGCCCTCTCCTAAGGCGGGGACAGCAGCTTTGGCATGCCACTGTGGCAGCCCTCGCCAACATTTTCTCTATTCCAAACAACATGGGATTCTGAACCTTGAAGCCGTTAGTAGATTATTAACCAGAATCCTTTCCAAGCAGCGAACGTTGTCCTTGAGCTTCATCCTCTGCTCCCTCACAGCATTTCCTGAAGTCTGAGCCCTGAGAAATGACCCAAGGGCTCCTGGTGTGCTCAAAAGCATGTGGCCTTCACGGGCTTTGGGACACCTGGTTACAGATACAGAGACGCTGCTAGCCTGGAGCTCTTGCGCCCACACTGCTCCACCTCGCTTCCACCACAAAGCCCGTCTGCTCCAGGCGCAGTAACCGACTCCCACCCGGGCTCTCATCCCTGGTAAGTCAAGTGGTTTTCCTTGTACGTGGAGTCAGGACGTGGAAGGAGTTATTTATTTTCCCTGAAGACAGTTTGTTCTTTGATAAACTTCCGTTTTATTTTACTAATGCCAATTCGTGAACCGTGTTTTCTCATGATTAAGCTTCTTTTCCCCCCTCTTTAGACTTCGGTTATAAATAGGAGCTTCTTTGTTCGGTCTCCTCTGGGCAATAATTGGAAACAGAAACTGAGGGAGACACCTCACGTCTTTCTGTGCCTCTTGGTTGTTTCTCCACAAATAGGCAGTCGCACAAACAAACAGGCTGCTTTGTTTGTTTTCTCTGAAGTCACAATTTCTTCCACTAAATGTTTACGCATTCCAGCATCTCGAGAACTTCAGGACGAAGATTGATGCTATTTTAATATTCGTTTGAACATGTGTGCTTAATGCGCGTGGTTAATTGGAGTAATTAATAGTCTTTTCATTCCAAGGCCGTTGCAGAAATTAAAACAGGGCTGTTATTTCTTTTAATGGACTAACCCAAGAATTTTTATTTTGAATGTGAGTCAGGACTGACAGACATCAAGTTGTGTCTGCAACAGAGGCGGCAGAGACAGGATTCTGAGGATCTGGGGGTCTTCGGGGAGATTTTCCAGCCTCATTTAGTCCCTCCAGGTTTCCATCTGTCAGTAGTTACAATGCTCGGGGTGATACAACTTAACACCCAAGCCAGGACAATTCAGGGAATGAAATGGGGCCTCATTACTGATTTCATCAGGACGACAGTCCTAAACAAAGACTATACCAGGCAAATCAGGAGTATGGTCACCTCGCCTCACGGATGTACAGCTTTTTACAAGGGACATTCACTATTTGATCCCAGCTGCTCCTCACCCTAACCATGATGGAGGGAGCCTTCCCATTTTAACAGATGAGGCAGCTGAGGCTGGAAAGCTAAGCAACTTGCCCCAGGCCCCCCGGGCAGTGGATGACACCATGCTCAACCCCAGCTCTTCTCCAGAGCCATCATCTTTGTCCACCCACTGACCCACATTCCTTTTGGTCAGCCAGGAATGGCCACGGTGGGGGAGTGGTAGCATGTGAGCATGTGTGGCGAACCAGAAGGTGGGTGGGAACTGAAGGCTGGCAGAGGGAAGAGCTGCATCAAGGAGCAGGCAGGATGTCCTGGCCAGGAAGACTTGCGGGCAGCGGACTGGGTTTCTGAAAGAGGCTGACCTTCTCTAGGGGCCACAAAGATGGCTGCTCTGGTGTTCTGGCCCAGCTTCCTGCCCCTTAGGCATGAATGTGGCACCAATTCTCTCATTTCTACCTGTCACTTCTCTCCACCTCCCATCTCCCCTGCTCCCCTCTTCTTTCCTGCTTGGTGAAGGCAAACGTCCTCTGCTCTGTTTAACTAATTCCCTCTGAAATCGGCATCTCTATCTTTACAATTTGGTGTCCCTGTGAAGTTCCCTTTGTACACTCCCCTGTTCCTATATTCCCATTATTCAGGTATCATCACTCAATAACCATTAGACAGCAGTAATGCTTTTCATATGGAAAGAATTGGCTTTTTATTGATGGCAAATGTTGTGATAAACTTTCATGCCCACTTGGAGCCAGAGGAGCTTTTCATTGGGTGAACCGCACTAAGATGTGGTTCCAAGAAATGTCTTTGGAGTGTGGACTGAGATGTACTTTTGGGAACAGGTCTAGTGGGCGGGGATGGGGAGGGGGGCTTTTCCCTTTATCAAAATCTCATCAATCAAAGTGTATAATAGCAACATTATTAATAGCCCTATAGTTGCATTGCACTTGGTATTTTTCCAAGCACTTCCCTGGAATCCTAAAATGAAGGCAAGGCAGATATTGTTATTTCCGTGTTACAAGTTAAGCAACATTGTAACAAGACTGACTGGACCCTGGAGCAAGGAGTCAGTTGATAAGCGGGTAAGTGTCCCATGAGAAGAATACTTTTAGCAGGCGTGAAAAGCCATCTTTGGGTGTCACAGGTGCTCTCTGAAGATCGAGAGTCCTTCAGGCTAAACTCTTCTCAAGGTCCCCTTTGCCCAGACCACATAAAAGAGCATGGCCGCCACATCCAGGTATGGTGCTCATCTCAATGCACCTGGCATGCAATTAAGTGTCCTGACACCTAACCCAGATGCAGTGGGAAACCAGGGATTATTTAGCAACATACGCCATTGGCATAGGGTGTGGCAGACGGAATGTGAACGCCATATATTGACTGTCCCGGACAGAGCCATTCTCCATCGGATCTACCAGGAGAATGGCAGACAGTGGGTGAGGGAGGCGGCGATGATAGTGTATCAGGTCCGCATTAGCTATTTGGCTAGTTTGGACCCAGTTCGCCCCCCGCACTCCTCGGAAGCCAGCCTTGGCAGTGGCCTCGGTAAAATCAGAGAAGTTGAGGACGAGACAGGAACTTGAAAATTATCTGGGGCTGCCACCATCACCCTTTAATGAATATGGAAGCTTAAGCCTCAAGACTGAAGAGACTTGCCCTAGTTGGCAAGGTCAGCCAAGGGAGAGCAGTGCTAAGGACCCAGGACCCTACGCGAGCATGCAGCTCTCTTCACTTAGCCTCCTGATCGAACCAGGGGGTTTTTGATCTCACCCTACCTGACTCTTCCTCTTCCTTCTCAACCCATTGGCTCTCCCTTATTATTTGTCTGCAGCTGGTACTCAGGGACTTACGAGTCTATCTAAGTTTAAAAGAGGCTATTTTTCTACACCGTTGGTTTCTCCGTGCCCCCTCCCACCCTCATGTCCATGTCCTTCATTATGAGGGAGCAAAGCCCTCTGAGCAGCAGGTTGTGCAAGGAGCACTGGGAGGTGGTGTGAATCAGTGGGATGTTGTAACTCCACGGGAAGGCGTGTGCTCAGTGTCCAGCTGGCACACCCCGAAGGGCACACTATGAGATGTGTCCTGACAACTTGGCTTCAGTTTGTCCTGGTTCCAGACACACTAGATTCCCCAGGAATGCAGTGGGAGGAAAGGTGCTTTTGTTTCTAGGCCACCTGCATCCATTATTCGAGGATGTCCCTCAGCAGGTCCACGGCCTCATTGCCCGTGTTATGAATTGGCTCAGATTGTAATGCTCAGACTCTTTGGGGCTCAGAGCTTTTGTCATTTCAGACCGAACCCTCTTCCTGGCTCACGTTTCAAGGGACGTTTTCCTGCTCACCCTTTTTGGCTTTCTCTAGTTCTTCATCTGCTCTTTCTGTTTTACTTGGCTTATGACATGTCATATTTCATTCTAAGCCAGCATGTTGCTGCTCCTACATCAATTCAGTTTCAGTCACAGAATATTGAAGAGAGGGCCTAGACCACAATTAGCTTCTATAGACTCTAAGATTGTAAGAAATTCCATCCAATGGCTCTACAGCCAACTGCCCACGCTAGATGCAAGGTTCTTAATTTATATTTTGCTTGGCAGACAAAGCAAATTACAGGGACTTTTCCTCCTCAACTGCCCCTCAGAAATCAGTCATCCAATGCTACTACCACCACCGTTTGGTTAACGAGGAAGCCAAAGCCACCAGCCGGAGCAGTGGTGACTGATAAGGCCCTGATTTCACAGCTGTTATGGTCTCAGCTGCTGGACTTGCTGTGCTGTTCCATCTCGTCCTCTGTCCTTCAGCATCTGTCATGCGGGGTCTTCCTCCATCCATCTTCTCCAGTCTGGCTCCTTTCAGGTTGTCCTGATGAAGATGGCTTGAGGGTTTCTTCCTTGAACACCCATAGCCATTGCTCTTTACATTGGAGGTATCGAGAATTAAGTACCTATTCTGAACCAGACACTGTGCTAGGCACTTTGTATGTATTTTCCCACATTGTATACCTTATGCACATTATCTCTCGTAATCTTCACCATGATCTTACACGGGAGATAAGAGAACCGAGCTCAAAGAGCTCACGATCGCCCAAGGTCAATGAAAGATTCAAATCATATCCACCTAATTTCAAAGCCTGTGCACGATCCACTATTCCACCAAGTCTTCTCAGAGAAATGATTTCTGTAAGGGGCGCTTACCAAGCACAAGAACTTTTACCACAAGCCAGGTTTTCTCCTTTACCTTTGTATTTAGCCAATTCTTTTTCATCATGCTGCTGAAGCTTATAATCAGGGCTCTCCCTTCAGGAACGCAGACTCAGTGACCATTTATAATGGTGACCAGCACATACATTTCAAAGAACAGACACGGCTCATGGTGGAATTACGAAACCTGAAAGAACAAGGCCTCCAATTTCGGCAACAGAGCCCCAGAGCACAAGCTGTTCCCAAGTGTAGCCTAGAAAACGCGTTTGTAGTTTCTTCTTGCACTCAGACATTATGAAGGGGCTCCCAGATCTCCAGAGACCACCCCAAAGAAGCAGATCCCAGGCACTGTGCGGAGACAGAAAGAAAAGGTGCCCTGGAGCCGGCTCCACCAGCTTGTGAGAGCCCACTGTGCGCATCACTTCTCTCAACTTCGGTTTTAGTGACGTCATGTTTGGAGCTGGAACTTGGCCATGGTGGGAGTATTTATCCCACAAAAGTCGGCAAACTACAAAGAGGGCTTTTATTTTCTTTTTTTTGGCCAGCATGTGCAAGAACGGGTATCATAATGAGAAAGAGCAGAGCAGCCACTTTACCTAGTAGGCTGTGACCGGCTCCCACAAGTCCCACTGCTCAAGACCCCTTTGCCATGTTGCTCCCCCACCCACCAGGGCTACCTCCCCAGCCTGGGCCACCTCTCAGGACCAGACCACAGAGGCAAGGGCTCTCCCATGTGGCTACCACGCCCACCCAGGACCCCATGTGTTGACCAGGCTTTCCCTCCTGCCCTGCCCTCAGAGGTGGTAGCCAGCATCCCTTACCCCATGAGGAAACCGCCACTTGGAAGCACTGGCATGCTTGGTAAGGACACAGGAGGACCAGGGTCCCATGCTGAGGAGGACAGCATCTAAGTCTGAAGCTCTCTTACTCTCTAGATGCCTGGTTGTGAGGAAGGAGCCTACAGGCACAGTGGGAAAGTGAGGAAGAACTTTGCAGAGGCAGGAAGCTGGCTTGAAACTCAAACTACAAAGTGCCTGGGTTCGGGGATTTCACTTTTTTCCCTCCCCGTTCTGGGAAAGAACAGCTCTAACTCGAGAAGATGCAGGCCAGGTGTGCGCCTCCCCATCTTAGTGTGGGGCCTCCCTGACCTGCACCCCAATCTCCTCTCACTCAGTGCCGCATTCCAGGTGAAGGATCCGAAGGGAAGGATGGCAGGGGGAAGTCAGAAAGAAAGCAGGAGGAAGAAGAGAACAGGGGAAGGGAAAGCCAGAAGCAGAGGAAGAGGAGGGAAATAGCACCTCTGCTTTGGAAACCAGAATGCGGAAGGACGCACGGGCGGGGCCCACCAGGAGAGGACGAGGGCAGAGGCGACTCTCACCTCGAAGGCTTCCTCAGCTCGGATCCATTCTGTGCTCAGCAGCTGGATGAACCATGAAAACACTGCTTTCATTGGGTCACTGTCAAAACTTTCAGTGGCTTCCTGTGGCCGCAAATCCCTAGCTTTGCACCTGAAGTCACCCTCATCTGGCTGCAATCTCCCTTCTCAAACCCATCTCCTTTTTCTCCCCTGAGCTTGCCCCAGAAGAGTCCTCTCACATCGGTATTCAAGCGTTTGCTCCCACCGAGCTGTCTGCAGAGGTCTATTCTAAAGCCGAGGAGATGAAGAGGCCAGGCAGCTACTGCAATAATATTCCCAAGAATATTACTGGGACACTTTGAGAAATTTAATATATTACTATTTAGTATTATTTACTATATTTTTATATAGTACTATCTTATTTTAATATTTAAATAATCACAGATAATATTATTTTATCAAAGTCTCCTGGGTGTGATCATTGTATTTTGGACATACGTGATGAAGTACGTAGGTGTGAAGTGTCATGATATCTGCAACCGACTTTAAAACGGTTGAGAAGAAGATACAGAGAGGGGAGTCATTGCGGTGAAATGTTAACTGGGGAATAATCTGGGTGAAGAGTATTTGCTGTAAAATTCTTTTGACTCTTCTGAAGATCTAGAAAATGTTCAAAATAAAAGTTGGGTTAAAAATAAAATAAGAGGCGCTGGCCTGGTGGCGCAGTGGTTAAGGTCACACATTTGGCTTTGGCGGCCTGGGGTTCACTGGTTTGGATCCCGAGTGTGGACACACACACCACTTATCAAGCCACGCTGTGGCAGCATCCCACATATAAAGCAAAGGAAGATGGGCACAGATGTTAGCTCAGGGCCAGTCTTCCTCAGCAAAAAGAGGAGGATTGGCAGCAGATGCTAGCTCAGGGCTAATCTTCCTCAAAAATAATAAAATAAAATAATAAATAAGCTTAATGTCACTCATGCCCTTCATCCACCACCACCAACAGCTCCCCGGTCGCCTCAGGATAAAATCCAAAGTCCTTCCCAGCCTGCTGCTGGTGGTCCAGGAACTGGTGGTGCTGGCTCAAAATTCTCCCACCTCTCCCCAGCTCTCTCACTACATCCCAAGTGCAGGAGCCTCCCCCATTGTTCCTAGAGCCAAGCATGGGCGTCATAACTCGGGAAACAGACAATAAACACATAATCAGATAAAGAATATAAGATCAGTTTGTGTTAGTATAAGAAGAAAAACAAAGCATGGGCCTGCCTCAGGGCCTTTGCACTTATGGCTCCTGTTGTTTGCAACAGTTTCCCCTGGGGTTAGAGCTCACTCACTTACTTTATTCAGGTTTCCATTCAAGTATGACCTCTTCGGAAAGATCTTTGTTAACAACTCTATCTAAAGCAGCATCCCCACCTTCTCCATTACTCTCTGTCAGCTTTCCTTGTTTCTTGTTTATGCAAAGCACCTATCACAACTTGACATTATGTTATTTATTTTCTTATAGGTCTACTGTTTGTCTGCCTTTGTTCTTATCTCCAGTGTCTAGAACAGTGTATGGTACATATTTTATATTACATAAATAAACGAGTGAATCAATTAATTGCTCTCTATATATTACTTTGACACATATCATGCCTGACCAGGTATTGTTGGTTACCTTTTCATGTGTATGTATCTTCCATCATACCTCGTTCTGGAAAGTTCCTTCTTTTTTTTTTTATAATTGATTCTTTTTCATCTACCACTTGTGTAAGTGAAAGTAAACATAAGCATTCTCATTATAAACTAACTTGAAAAGGTAATTTTCCAATTACTAAATTCGCGGCAGTGTAAACTGTGTTCTTATGATAAAATAACGATAAAAGCTGCCGACTACTTTGGAAAGAAAACAAAGGTATTTGTCAGCAGCAAGACCTAACAAACATCCGATGGCGTAAGCCAGAAAAATTAACAAGCCCAGTTCCCCCCCAAGAACACTGGTAAGTTACTTTAGATTTAGTAACTTTGCCTAAGGATATTTTCAGGCGTCACATGCACAAATTCTCCCTGTGAAAGTGCACAGTAAGAGAACCTGTCTTGAAATCCTGGCTCTACTATTTGCTGTTTATAGAACCCTGGCCAAGTTGCTTAACCTCTCTGACCCTTTGCTACTAAACCTGTAACATCATTACCTACCACACTTTGCAAGGCTATCGCGTTAAATAAGATCGAGTTTGCGAATGCAGTTTGCAAACTGTAAGGGACTGTAAAAACACAGTCTATTCTTTTACTTCTGAGAAAAATTTGGAGAAAATAAACACCTCAAGTACCATTAAAACTATTAATAAAATAGCAATAGTACCAGTTACAAAAATGTGACTCTTCCTATACTTACTCTCTACAACAGCACTGTCCGATAGAACTTTCCACAATAATGCAGATACCCTACACGCACGCCATCTAGTACAGTAGCCATTCGCCATGTGGGGGCTATTGGGCGCTTGAAATGTGGCTAGTGTGACTGGGGAATTGCATTTTACATTTACTTAATTTGATTAATTTTATTTCATTGTATTGCAAAGTCAACAGTCGTATGGGGCTGGAGGCTACCGTACTGGACAGCACGGCTCGGAGGCATCACTTTTCCAAAAATGGTTTGCAGAAAACTCCTTCTTGGCCCTCACCGTGAAGGGATTAGGTTTTGCGAGCATTCAAGAAGCCTGGTGATGGAAATCTTGTGGTTCAGAGTAAAAGGAAAAGGGTGGGCTGGAGAGAAGACTGGAAGCCAAGGAGAAGCCAGGATGGCCTCCTTGCCCTGTGGCCATGCTGATTTTGACAAAGCAAACAGGACCTGTCCCTTTGGGATCCAGCATCCCATCTTCTTCGCTGACTGACCACAGAAATGATGTTTAACCTCTCTGAGCCTCAGTCTTTTAACTATAAAATAGGAAACATAATGCCTACTCCACAGGATTATTGTGAGCATTAAATGAAACAGGCTAATGACACCCAAGTGCCTAACACAGTGGCCCCCACAGGAACAAGCTCTGAACTCTTTAATTCTCCCCCTCGCTCCAGGAGCACGAGGAGATGCGGGGAAGCACGGGGATTCACGTTGCTTGCCCCAGACACCAGGCTGCTGGGCTGCCGGGCCGGGAGCGGGGCATCCCTCTGGCTGCGCGCAGCCTCCGCCCTCCGCGCCAGCCTCCTGAACGCCCTGGCCTCGCCCAGCGCTCTGCTCTGAAGACCTCTGAGGGCTTCAAAGACTCCTCTCTGGATTCAGTACCAACGACGTTCCTTCTGGGTGTGTACACAGGTGGGCGGCAGGCCCGAGGGCGGGGCGCCACTGCCTGCCTCTCCCAGCGAGGCACTGCCATCTCCTCTGCTGTCCGGGAAAACAGGCCGAGTGTAGCTCGGCCCCACGCGGGCTCCCGGGAGCAGGCCTGCGGGGCCGCTGGGCGGCCCCACCCCAGCTAGAAAGCAGGGGGTGGGGTCCCACTGCTCAGGCGTGGCCAACGGAAATTGTAAGCAAACTACTTAAAAACCATCCTTTCCCCCAGGATGACCCAGGATGGTCCCACTTTTAATTATTCTGTCTCCATAAACCTTCAACACGCCCCAGAGATCAAATGTGCAAATGGCATCTCTTAGATGGCCTCTCTCCCCGGAAGCAGCCCCACTGTCCTCTGTTAGGCAGTGGGCTCTCCTGCTCAGAAAGCGCCATTGCAAGACGTCCAATAATCTGGATGCAGATTCTCTGACGTTCCTCCCTTGAGAGATGGTGTCCCCTCTCTTTGAGTCTAGGTGGGCTTGTGACTGCTTCCACCAACACAGTATGGCGTAAGTGACACCATGTGACTTCAGAGGCTATGTCATTAAAGGCCATGCAGCTCCACCAGGTAGGTCGGGACGCTTGTTCTCGGAGCCCCAGCAGCCGTGGGAAAAGTCTAACCAACCTGAGGCCGTGACACGGAGCCCCTCCAGGAGGCAGTCCCAGCTAAGACCACCCTTCATCTGGCCCAACCCAGGCACGTGACAGGTGAGTGAGGACGTCCCCAGCTGTTTGAGTCTTCCCAGCTGAGGCCACAAACGTTTACAGTAGAGAAGAGCCATTCCTGCTGCTCCTGTTCAAATTCCCGATGCACAGAATCTACGAGCATAATAAAATGTTGTTCTTTTGCACCGGTAAGTTTGGGGGTGATTTGTTGTTCTGTAATAGATAAAGGGGCCCCAGTACGTTGTTTCCATGAGACCCAGGCCTCCTGATCCCCAGCTTATCTGGGAAACAATTCCATAGACTGAAATGCCCTGACGCTGCTGGACTTGTGCAGTTCCCCCTGCTCCTTGTTGATAATCAGGGGCAAAGTCGGACAGGTATGACAGTTGTCTGGAGTGGAACTGGGTGGGGAGGGGACACAGGCAGGAAGGACACATTTTATTTTTTTCACTTTCTTATAATTCTGAACTCTGATCTCTAGAATAATTTTTTCAAATAAAAAAATTGACAGAAGAGCAAGGACTTACTAACGTGATTTCAGTGGATGGCTTTATTCTCAGATTCTCACATTGAAATTTGCTGGCGTGTTAGGTGTTTTGTTTTAAGGTTTTGCCAGCATTTTCTCTTCGGGTTACCCCATGTTCTTCAGGGTCATATGGAGCACTCAATCCAAGAACAGAAACAAAAAGTGACCATCATGCAGAGCGGCTGTGATGGAAAATTCTTTACATCCTCAGAGGGACTTAGACGTCTGTGGAACAGAAGAAAGAACCGTGGGGCCAAGAGGAGGAAACAGATATACCAACACGTCGCTTAAACTTGGGCAATTCATTTTAACATCTCCAGGCCTCAGTTGGGTCATTCACAAATTGGATTCAGTGATTTCTAAGGTCCCTTTTCTAACATTTTGGAAAAAAAGTTGTTAATGTTTATTAAGCATCTACTCACGGCAAGCACCATGCCAGGCCCTCTAGACAGATTATTCTATTTACTCCTCAAAAGAAAAGAATCCTAAGAACCACCGTCCATCTTTTGCAGATGAGGAAACCAAGGCCCAGTGAGATGGAGGTTTCAGTAGCCGGGAGGTGGAGGGTGGAATTCCAGAATCAACAAGGCCACCCCCAGGGAACACTCCCTCCCTCTCTGCCCCCACAGTGTTTCCCACACCTTGTGCCCAGAGGCTTCCAGAGCGTCTGGTTCTTCAGTCTCTAATCCATCCTTAGCAGGGAGGGTCCTGAGTACATTCCTTTGTACTGTCATCAGCTACTTAAAGTGGCAAGAAACAATAGCCTCTTTCTCCACTTTCCTGGAAGAGTGGCTCTTGGACCCTGCTGAGTCTCTGAGTGACAACCAGCGCAGCCCTTCCAGCCTGCCTGCCCCCAGGTGCCCTGGGCAAGTCTGGAGGAAGGCTGCCACCCAGCCCTTCCCTGCAGATCGGCAAACTGTGACGTGAGCTTCTATTTTCTCCTTAACAAAGCCCCTCAACTCTTGGTTATTTGACATATGCTCAGTCTGTCACAGGACTCCAGGAAGCATACGAAAAACCAGGGCCTCATCTTTTCCTGCCAAACATGACCTTTTCCATGGCCAGGATGCCTCTTATCCTTGTGTTTTGAGGAAGAGGGGTCTGCCTATGCAGGGGTGCTTCGTGCCCAAAATCTCTTCTCCCACCCCTGATACTGATGCCTGACTCTTGAAATAATCACCAAATGTCGACTAAGTCCCACGGCAGTCGGCCCTGAGGGATCGTTAAGAACTGCGAGGTCTTCACGGAATGACTGCAGAGTGGTTAAGATCATAGGTTTCAAAGACAGACAGGTTGGGATTCAATTACATGCGGTCATTTAAAGATAACTATAGATCCTTTGCCTTTCCTTCTTGTAAGAGCTGGGGGTCTGTTTCCCGTCCCCTTGACTCTGGGCTGACCCCTGAGACTGGCTTTGACCAACAGAACACAGTGGGAGTAACCCTGCCCACCTCCTCTTCTAAGGTAGACCTTGAAAGATGTGCATCTTCTGCTTTTGTGCCTCTTAGCACCTTGTGCTGTGGAAGAATCCTGACCACCCTGGGGCCACCGTGCCTTGAGGAAGCCCAAGCTAGCCCTGCAGAACTGCCCTGCTGAGCCCTGCCTGCATTCCTGACCCACAGAATCATACGCGATAAAATAGCTGTTGTTGTAAACCGCTAAAATGTGGGGTGGTGTAAGTAGTAATAGATAGCTGAAACAGAGTGGAAGAGGATTGCAGTACAAAACTCAATAACAGACGGCATAGGGTGTCACTGAGAATTGGGTCAGAATGGCAAGGAAGTCTTCCTGGAGGAGGAGGACCTGAAGCTTTGCAGGAAAGGATGGAGTTGGATGAGCAGAAGGGCAGGGTGTGCGGGACGGAAATTCTACAAGATCCAGCTACTCCGCAGGACCCTGGGGGGGTTGCCCTGAATGCCATAAGGACTTGTCAGTTATTTCTACTGCAGCCACCTGACCGCAGAGAGCAAAGCCTTAACTCTGGGGCATCAGCCTGAGTTTGGCCCCCAGTAAACTCCTACAAGTAGAAGATTTCCCCAAAGTCCTGTATTCTCTCTACAACTCCTGTGGATTTTGCATTGCATTCCATAATTTATTCATCTACATTTTGATATAAAAAATGATTGAAATTACTTACCAGTTAAATTACTTAACTTCACCCTACTCCAAACCCTCCAAGGAAAATAGACACTCCAGGAAGAGAGGTCACAGTGAGACCTGGGACTCTGTGTAGCCCCAGAACACACGTGTACCCTGAGCGGGGTGTCAGCCTCATCCTCCCTCTGAGGTCAAAGACTTGGGATTTTTCTTGCAGGATCGAGTCATACATCTGCAGCCGTCAAATCTGCCTTCTGGGCTCCCCACTCTTGTCTCATGCTCAGCTTGAAGTTACCCCTAGATTCACAAGGGACCCGACTCAGGAGAGACTCTGCCAACTCCCTCCCGATGTGGATTAAAACCTGGTCACTTGACAATCTAGTTGTATCTCTGGCCCGCGCTCCAGGTGGGCCTCACATACAAGCCGCGTTTGAAAAGCAACCTGAGGCGATTCCCAGCTCCCGCGACAGCCACGAATGCTCCCCAAACTGCTTTTTTTCCTAGACAGACAATTCACACACACACACACATCTATAGCCTGTGTAGATACGTTGACACTTGGAAGCAAAATAGAGGAAAGCTTTTATTATTGTTTGCCATTTGAAAATGATTATCGGGCAGGATGATGCGTATTGAAGAGACAGCTGGTGGTTAGCATCCCAGCGAGCGCTCCCTTCCTAGACCTGGGGGAGCCCACACCACCTCCCGGCTTCTCGAGTGGGGACTGCCTGGTGCCAGACTTGGATGCCTCCCAACACAAATTAAAGGAATAAAATGCCTCCTAGATGGGAGGCAGGACGTGGGAGAGTGAGAATGCTGAGAATTTTAAAGGGATCATCACCTCAGCAGGGGACCGAAAATCAGCCTCAGAAAGAGCAGCCACCCCAACCGATGGGCCCTTCCAGTTTAGAGAGTCTTCGGTTCTGGGTTACTGTGGGATTCCAGACGCTGTCTCTCCTGGGCCCCACTCCCACCCCTAGCCCAGGGCCTGGGCGCCTCCCCACAAGATGGGCTCTCTCCTCCCATTCCTACCCGGAAATGGAGCGGAGCTTTAGATAAAATTGCGAGGCCCTAAAACAACACTCTGTGGGGGACCAAGCTAACCAACATGAATCCGGAGATGGGAATAGGGAGCAGCAGCTTAATGGGTACAAGGTTTCCATTTGGGGTGATCAAAAGGTAGTGGTTGTACAACATTGAGAGGATCCCAAATGCCACTGAACTGTTCACTTCAAAATTTTGAATTTTACATTACTTGAATTTCACTTCCATTTAAAAGAAAAAAAGACTCTCCCAAGAAAGAGTGAACCCTTCTAGAATCCTATCGACTGGCCTATGTTTGACTCTGGACCTCGGCCTCTGCACTTGCTAGCGGGAGGTTGTGGGGGGAGAAGCAGTCCCAATATTCTACAGTTGTTCCAGTTCCTAGCAGGACAAGGACTTCACACGGTCCGAGGACAGCGAGAAAATAAGATCAGCGAGCTGCCCAGTAGGCTGAAATTAACTGACCCTTCACGATCTGGATTTGGCAAGTGACTGGAACGTCTCTTATGTTCCTCCTCTGTGAGCTCAAACATGTCTTATGAGACTCCTGAGAGGAACCCATAAAAATGATTATGTCTCAGGCCAAATCTGGGGAGCTGTATATTTCGATCCTGTAACTTCATTTCTGTCTCTGCCACCAGCTAGCAGTCTCCAGTAAGCCCCTACATCAGGCAATGCAGCATTTTTCTTCATAGATGATTGTAATCTTCAACAGCACTTGCCAATTCAAAATAAAGAAAAGAGAGGGTGCTGGGAGCATGTACCCTACACATTTAAAAAGAAAATGAAAGAGGTCCCATCTTGTACTTCAACAAGTTGATTTGATACTGAGAAAATCATCCTTTTGCCAAAGGGTATTTTTACTTTGTGTGTCTGTATAAATACTCTTTTTTCTTTAATAGAAAGCACATCACTAGTGTCTAAAACCAAACATGGTTTTGATTGAACCAGACGTACATTTATATCTGAAGCTCATTTGCTAACAATAGAACTGGCTTTCCCATTTGCCAACATCAATGTTGACCTGTTTTCACCTAAATTTTATAGATGTCAGAAAAAGAAACTGTTCACTGCTCAGTGGCATACCCTGGCCTTTTTCAGCCACACTTCTTGCATTTTTGCAGCTCCTTTAAATTCCCCTTGTCACAAAAACTAACAATAAGGTCAAGTATTTCAGTAAGAAATATTGAATTATTATCCAACTTTGTCAAACAGCCAAGAGCCCACGAAGGCTAACCACGAACTGTGGAAGAGAGCGGCTTAACCTCAGGTCTCACGGCCCTGCCTCCACTGCTCAGGGAAGGGTTTTTGGCACTGGGGGCACCGGGAGGGCTGGGGAGGAAGGGGGGAGGTGGGCGGGCGGAATGGAACTGGACGGCTCACAATCACGTCCAAGCTCCCATCCCTCAGGAGTGTCTCGTTGCACTCGCTCGCTGCTGCAAAGAGCCAGCTTTGATTTTTCTTGGAGAGGCCTCCAGGCACCCTAACATCTCAGCCATGCCAGCACCACGAGGCTGCCGAGCTCCCCTGATCCCCTGGCCATATCCCTGTCCATCAAGGCTAATTTCTATGACAACATAAACTTCACTGTGTAGCCAATAAACTCAAACCCGATGGAACTTGATGTGGCCAGGAAGGAGAATGACAAACTGGCAAGATGTCAGGGCTGGAAATAGAACTCGTTTCACCAGCCAGTGGTTTGGGAGGGGTAGAGATGGATTTATGTGTGGGTGTGCATGTGTTTTATTTGTTCTAATAACTCTAATAAAGATTCCATTAATCAATAAACTAGCTCTCACAGAGACGGAAATAAATGCAAGACCTCGAAAGCCAGCTTCAGGTCGAACCAGAAGCCTCCTTCATTCTCACTCTAACCCAGAGTGGCTAAGGGCATGGATCCTCTGTTACTTCAAGGGATCTGGGCAGGGTGCTCAGGCAAGAAAGATTCACTTTCTGCTGGGCAGGGAAGAGTAGCCTGTGAGAAGGTAGCAGCCCCAGGATGGGATGGAGGGATGTCAAAAAAGCATCCCAAGAAAGCCTCCTGCCCTTTGAGCAAGGCATGCGGCTTGTAGCAGTTCCAGAAAAACTCCCTTGAAATGCAAATACACTGACTGCTCAAAGGTGAGGGTCAAGACAGTTTCCCTTTATAAAAGGGGAGGTCCACAGTACAAGATTAGCTGGTGTAGTCTTGGGAAGAGAGGCAGAGGCCATGTGAGGTCCCTTATGGGCATGGCAGGCCTCCAAGGAGAGGTCTGGGAGGTGTGGGTAAAGAAGACCCCAAGAACCTGCCTTAAAGTTTTACTTAGGATCAGTCACGGGCATAGCTCTCATTATGTTCTTTGAATATGTGATCATCCAAAGCATAAACTTATCCCAACCATTTATACTTGTCACCCTCCCCTCCTGAATGCTGAAGGGTCCTATGTGCCAAATTATCCCTCACCATCTCGTCAAGACTCGGGTCCACTTAGTGGTAGGCACTGAGCAAGCAATCGGATAAAATATACCTACAGTCTGTACTGAAAATTTGATATTTTATGCTGTCATCTCTCAACATGTTTTATATGGATGCTCTCTTTTGATAAACATTCAGATCTAACATTTTTTTCTTTGTTATGTATTTTGGTTTTTTGCGTTTTTTGGGGTTTTTTTTCTTTTTTTTTGAGGAAGATTGGCCCTGAGCTAACATCTGTTCCCTTCGTCCTCTATTTTATATGTGGGACACCTGCCCCAGCATGGCTTGATGAGCGGTGCACAGGTCCACACCTGGGATCCAAACCGGCGAACCCACGGCCACTGAAGCGGAGCGGGCTAACTTAACCACTATGCCACCGACTGGCCTCCATGTTATATATTTTGATAACACAGATATCTGTTTTGGTTTTTAGTTATTCTAATATTGAATATGGTTTTCTGAAGTATGACTCGCATTGCACACAGATGTTGATGCTGCTCTAACCCCACCACTCGAACCGCTTTGAGAATCCCTCCAGCTCATCTTATCAATGGCAGTGTGATTTGGCATGCTACAGCGCTACACAGAGCCTGGGGGCGCTATCTCGCTCTCTTTTTTTCTGGAGCTCTCTATGTGGGATCTCCATAGTGGGGGGATTTTTCTACTTCTGAGAACTGCACTGCAGGGTGGATGTGGGGCTGGCGTCTAGCTTAGCTGCAGACCCAGAATGGCAAGGAATTACTCATCTTTCCGGATCCAGCTCAAATGTCATCTTCCTGCCTTGGCCAAGGAGTTGCTGCCTCCTTGGGGCTCCTCTCCCCTGGGCTCACCTGTCTGCTATGGCACGGCTGCACTGTATTGTCACTTGCAAGTTTATTTCTCTGTCTCTCCGAGCAGGTGGTGAGCTTCTTGGACGGAGGGGTGTGTCTCCTTCATTTTCATTCCCATCAATTCTAGTAAGCGTTCAATCAGTATTTATTGAATGAATAAAAATGCAGCCCCTCCCTTAAGATCAGATGAGAGTTGGGGATTTTGAAGCGAAGCAAATGACAGCTATTCTCTCAAGTAACGCACGGGGTGAAGCTACAAATTCTTCCTCCTTTCAGCCCTCCACCTCCTTCCGCCTTGCAGATGGCTTAGCACTGGTGTCTGATAATCACCTGGCACAATCAATAATGTTGTGCCTATCATTAAACAGGGGTCAGACGAGTAACTAGGTTGTAAGTCTTGTCTAATAACATTATACCCAACACCTGTGTGTTTCATCATTGCCCCACGAACATAGTTTTCCTCTTGCATCTTTTAAATTGAAGAGATACTGATAATAGGTAACTCGGATAGTGAGCAGATCAAAGACAAAAGTGAGATGAAAAGCCTATCTTTTTTTAAGATTAGCTGTCAGTTTTCATTTGTTTAGGTGGGTAGGATATCATGTAAACAAGTCAAGAGTGTGGCCTCATCTCTACAGCCAGAGTATGAAACAGCAAATAGAAAGACCTTTGACCACAACAAGGCCGTGGCGTCTACCCTGGGCACTGAGGGCAAGGGGGCCCCTTGTCCCCTAAGAGACAATCAACTTGAAGTATGTTGCCCATGAAGAGGTCATCTGTGTCCAGGAAGGGATGGTATTGATGCTTTTGGACTGAATTTCTCACTCACTAAGTCAGGCCTGGGATGTAACTTTATCTGTTTTTTATGAAGTAATACATAGCAGGTCTTTTTCAATAAGTTAGCTGGAGCATGGTATGGAGTCAGCATGTTGGAAATTAATTCACATGAGTATGAGAAATTTTTAAAAGAATCAGTTTGCCTAAATTTATAGCAAATAGAAATAGGTTCATAAAGACTAGAAAAGTATATAAGTGTAAGGTCTTAATAAAAGGATAATGCAGAAGATGCTACTATTATAAAGGAAAGAAATGTCTCCTCCGGTGAATGAGTATGGGAACTGCTTGGAAATAGATGTCCACCCCCTGGACGTCTATCTACCTACATCCAGATGTCTCTCTACACTTCCCCTCATCTCCCTACAGGGTGGTCCTGCACATGTGATGTGACCTGTCTGGGGTTCCACTTCCTCATCCTCTACAAAATGGGCATTTTTGCCAATTCTGTGAGAAATAATGGACCTCATTCTCTCTCTTAGTGTTGGGCAAACTCTAGCTGCACCTCTTAAAACGCCCCCTAATTTCTCCACTCTAAAAGCCACTCCAAATCTATAGGCGAGAGTTACTGCATGGTCCCTTAACGTACCATCTGGCAGGTAATATATTATTGTCCACTTTTAGGGAGAAGGTCAAGAGGGGTTAAGTGCCTCGTTCAAGGTCACACGTTTAGTTAGTGGGGGTTAAGGATCTGGAAGCCAGCTTTCTGCCACTTTCTGCTTCCCCCTTTCAATACACCACTCAACCCCTTAATGCAGAGGTGGCTGCATGGCAGCTACAAGAGGGAGAAGAAAATGGAAAAGCAGCTCTTCCTCCTTCGATTGTACGAAAATCACCCACTTTTTAAACACCAAGCCCCCCATGAATTGTGGTGGAAATGAAAGGCTTGTAGGACTAAATATAGGTGCCAAGTGCCTTACAAATACTTGGGTATTTTAGGAAACGAGAAATGGGAAATGAAATTGGCTATAAGCAGAAATCAAAACTATCTAAATTCTCTCTAGAAACTAATTGCTGACTTTTTAATGTCTGTTTTTGGCAATCTGAAGCATTCGTGAATTTGCTTAAGCAGAGAACGGCCTGACAAGCATCTCTTACTGGTATGGATTAAGTTGAACAGAGACGCTTTCCAATGTGCTTTTTACTGGTGGCAAGCCTTCCAGCCAGTTGCCCTGCCTACAGTAGGTGTTCGATAAATATTTGCAGAAAGATGAAAGAAAAGAAGGCAGAGAGGGTGAGACAGAGAGAGGTCATTTCTGTTCTCTAAGATTTCAGTAAAATGGGATATTAATTCCATATAAAGTGGATCTAACGAAATAGCCTGTAAAATGCTTGAAGATAGTTGGAGAGAAGCCTACCTATTCAGTGAAAGAGATTTAAAGGATCCAGGGCAGGGAACACTGCTGCCCTGTTCCCTGCTCCCTCCAGGCCTGCGCACAGGTGCACACAGCCTTGCACACACAGGTGCTCCGTTTCAGGCTGCAGCCAGGTTTCCTCAGGCCTTGGGCCCCTCAGCTCAGCCCTCTCCACTGCATAGCACTGCCTCTCAGTGATGTCAGTTTAGGAACGGGGGACCTGGTGCTGCCCCTTCGTCAGGTGGCGAGGAGGACCCCAGGGCCACTGCTGGAAAGGTAAGAGTTGAGGTTGACAGGAATTTCTTGGCTTAGGTCTTTCTCTTGTCAGATGAGGCCAATGCTTCCAAATTAAGTCCAGATTAAGTTTTCCAGTAGCAACATTTACATGAGATTCAACACATCTAAATGGAAACCTTGGAAGAGATTACAGATTGGGAATTGAGGTTGGGGTAGGGTCAACATTTCTGTTCTGAAGGCATCAACGCGTTTCATATTTATGGTTTATGTAATGGGACGTCTCTGAGTTCCTTCAGGGAAGGAGCCTATGGTAAACCAATTGCCAAACTTAGCCATGATATTCAGTAGAAAAATAGTTTATAAAACACATAGAAAAGTATTACTTTCAAAGAGCAACATTTTAAAAAATGTTAAAATAGTATTTAAAAGAAATTGTTCCACTTGGGGCTCCCAGTCTGTGACTCAAACTAATTGAAAATTTTATTTATGGTTTTTAAAATAATCATCTTAATTACTGTGAGTAATAATAACAGGTACCATCTATTTTTTATCTATTATGTGCTGGACACTTTGCTAAGTACTTTCATGTCTCATTAACTCATTTACTTTTCATACCCTCCATTAAGTAGATGATAAAGGAGATTGTGTCTAAACTGTTAGCTTAGGAACATAGTCTTTGGCATCAGGCAGATCTAGGCTTGTTAATAGCGGTGTAACCTTGGGCAAGTTTGAACCTCACTTTCCCCATCAGTAAAATGGGGATGAAAACAGTACTAACCTCTTCATAGATTGCTGGGAAGATTGAGATAAGGGCTGCAAAATATTAAGCAAAGTGCCAGGCAAATAGTCAAGTGTGCCATAAAAGTTAAATATTGTTTATTATTATTATTAGATCATGCTGCAGGTACCAAATATGGCTTTTTCCCAAAAGGAAATTAAAACAATGGCCTTCAGGGCCATCCTAAGAGGGGAAGGACGAAAACTATCTTTGGTCCCCATTCCTTTCTCCCCAGGATGTTCACACTGGTGAGATCAGGGCCAAGTGGGCTTCCAGGACAGCTCAGGAGGAAGAAAAAAGGGAGAAATGGGTAGCTGGCATGTCCTTGGTGCATTGCAGGGGAGGGAGTGGCACTTGGGGAAAGGTGGTAGGAGGGGTTAGGAGGAACAGTAACAAAGGGGACTATTGCCAGTGGGAGCCTGTCTACCGATCCTGACACCCATCCTTCTCCCACTCACTCCCCTGCAGGCCTTGGGAGCAAAGCCCAAGGGAGATCCCTCCCACAGGGCACCCCTGCTCTCTGGGAAGCGACGTTTGGGGCATTCCGAGGCGGCCTGAGCCAGTGGCACCGGGCAGTGTGGCTGCTTTGGTCGGCCTGGGCCCGCAGGGCCCCACAGCGGCTCCAGCAGCTCCCTGGGAAAGGAGAAAGCAGCATCTTGCGTGTGTGGCATATCCTAAAACAAAATAATCACTGAGAGATTTGATGGACTCTGACAGGGGGAAAAAGGGAGCGAAAAAGATGGAACAAAGATGCCATTTTAAAATTATTGGCTCACGTTCAGAATTTCACTATTTTCTATGGCAAGGAGCAAGTAAAAAAAATTCCTCCTGTTGATGAGTATTTTTCTACAGTCATCCAAGGCCAAAGGGCTCAGGGCTTCCGACTTCCCCTCTTGGGGAACCTGTGAGCCAGCGTTCTGGATAACTTACGAAAGGGCTGGATGGAAGGCAGGAGGCTCAAAGGCCCCCAGCTAGCGGCTCGGATGAGGGACGGGCGCAGGAGGACACGCTGTGTTTTCAGTTCGGATTCTGTGATCTTTCTGCCAAACAGGGGTTTACAAAGCAAAAACCTCCAGAGAATTCTCATACTTTCTGGCTTATTCTCCTGGTGTTCATCTTAACAGGAATCAGCTGTTTGCCTTCTCACTTATACAGCGTGTTGCCGAGGAGAATTTAGCATCTGGTCTGGCTATTATCGAAAACAAGAACATCCTGCTCTGTTGGGAGAACCACTGTAATAAAAGGACAGAGATCATTTGCATTCTGGATTCCAGGGTTGTGTCTCGGTTCAATATCTGCTCTCCCTCCTCCCCCGATGGCTTTCATTTTAAAATTTCCTGATGCATCCATCACTCTCACCGTGGTCTCCTTTTTTCTGAAACAGAGGGACAGAGTGGACTTTTTCCCTTCGCTGGGAGGCAGGAACCACTGCCATTTTTCAAACACTGACCCGCTCCTGCAGTGTGATAAAGTTGAACTACCAGAGGAAGTTTTTCTTTTTTTTTACAACTGCGGAAATGAAAAAGTAAACAAGACTGGGACTACATTGGTATTTAGGCTCCAGCTTTTTGTTGTTGTTTTCATCTTTTTCTTTTTTTAAGCATTGGGCTAGGAGCCTGAAGGAACCATATAATATGAAAAACCCTGAGAGGTTTTATTAGCCAATAAAAAAACCTTAGTTCCTATTAACCACTTAACCCCTTGCTAAAGTTCCGCACTTCTTCCTTCTTGGAGCCTTCTCTCCCTCTCATGCCCACGAGGAATGAAAGCTGGTCCTTCCGTCTCTCCCTGCACAATTGCAGTTCACAGTCCGTGTTCCAGAAGTTGCGGTTGAGAATTGTATTCAATAATAATCTCTGTGTTTCTCATCTGTGAAACCACTAATAGGAAGATTTTGATAAGGAGTCAAATTTTCTATGCCCCGAAATCCACACACAAAATGACTTTTTAAGCACACTGCTAAAAGGGAGAAAGGTCACTATGATTTTCACGATTTAAATATTAAATGACTGTTAGAGAAGACCGAACCAGACTAAGGCATTACTGGAATATGTAATGATTGCCACAGAAGTCTCCTCTCCTTTGGGGGCAGAAAAATAAAGAGAAACTCACAGAGAAACAGAAAGTGAAACTGGTCAGAGCTGTGTCACTGTCCGAGATGGATGGAGTTACAAAAATAAATGACCTAATTTAGGAAGGAAACGACGTCCAAGGAGACTTTATATCATAAAACCGTTGTATTAATACTCCCACAATTATGCATGACCTGTGGTTTTGTTGTTTGCTTTTTGCTGTTTTTAAAGAATAAATTTGCACATTCGCATCAATCCATCATCCAGTTGTGTTTTGGGAGTTCCTGGTACTCCCATCTCTCAAAAAACACCCTTAAGTTCTGCCACCATATCCTGTATCTCCTAAACCCACTTTCTCTCACTTTCATTTTCCACATCTGGGCTAACTCTGGTACTTATGTTCTGCAGGAGAAATGTCCTAAGGCCTAAGGAGCACAAGGCCACAGGAGACCTGGTTGCAATTTGGTGTTCTGGCCTCATTTAATGCTGCAGAGACAAGACTAGTTCTTTTTTCTTTTCTTTCTTTCTTCTTCTCCCCAAACTCCCCAGCACATAGTTGTATATTCTAGTCGTAGGTCCTTCTGGTTCTGCTATGTGGGACGCCGCCTCAGCACGGCCTGATGAGTAGTGCTAGGTCTGTGCCCAGGATCCAAACCAGCAAAACCCTGGGCCACCAAAGTGGAGCGCATGAACTTAACCACTCGGCCACAGGACCGGCCCCAAGACTAGTTCTTGAGGGGCTTGTGTGCTTGTGTGGAAGAACTTTTGCTTGTCTTCCCCCCTACCTTTTTTTTATCATTTTGCTACATGGTCTTGATGTCTTTATAAGAATGACAGGTGGGGGGAAATTCTTCCCCTTCTGCGGGCTATAGAGTGGGACAGAATGACGTGGGACAAAAAGATAGCAATCAAGAAGTGAGCTACGTTTGCAAGGCTAAAACATAAAGCAGGTTTTCCAGAAAACCCCACTAAGTTGCCAGACATCACTGCAACAAGATAATAAGAAAACAAATTAAAATAAGTTTTAGTCAAAGTTAAGTGGGTTTCCAGAAACTCGATCCTTCTGGTTTCCAACTGGTTGAGCATGTCTGAACAGCAGGACGGGTTGAGTCACAGAAAGCTTTTGAATAAAAGCTTTACAAAAATTCATTATAACCCCTTCTTAAAGGTCAGCTTCACCGTGCTCCTGACATCTCAGGAGCATCCAGTGTCCCTTGTCCCCTCTAAATAACCAATTTGAAGAAGAGTAATTGCTTCTTCAAGACCTGTGGGAGGAAGGCGGTGCTTTTGTGCAGAATCTGCAGGAATTACAAACATCTGAGGCAAACAAGTGCTGTGTCAAGAAACCCTTATGTGTGTGGCGAGCTCCATCTCTCCCCGAATGGCTGCTCAGGCAGCTCTTTCCATCTCGCCAACCTGCCCCCTCCCTGTCTCCCTTCAGGCATGCATGCGCACATCACACACACACACACACACACACACACACGCACACACACACACACACACACACTCTCTCTAGTATATTACCCTTTGCATCTGCAGTGGATTCTTTTCTTTGCTAAATTTTGATTCATAATTTTTTTAAAAACTTCATGTCCAACGCCTCCTGATTAAATAGCTAGTGTGCTGGGAAGCCCCTGGGAAGCTACAAAGAGGCTTGTTGGAGTGCACAAGAATGGCGGCCAGGAGGGGAGAGATCCCCTTGCCTTTGCTCAGAGCTCATCATTTACATATGGAGCATCAGCTCTCCATGTATTGGTTCCTCCCTGGCCTTACTTAAGCACGTTCTCCAGGTGCGAGGAGAGAGCCACAGGAGGGAGAGCAGAGGTGGGTGGAGAGGAATTGGAGAAACCCGGAGTCCCTAGGCCTAGTGTGCAGGCCGGCTGTCTCACCCCCTGCACGTTCTCTACACCGACCCCAGACAGCTCAGGCCTTGCAGACTCTCACAGAAAAGCATCCTTCCAGGCCCTTAGGAACTGACTCGAGGAGCAAATGCGCGAGTTTGCCTGGGATCTCACAGGTGAGCTGGCCCACACTCACTAAAACCGTGACAATCAGTTTAGGTGTCCCCAGAAAACTTAACGATGATAGGGTGGCAGTTTTATCATAAACCCCCTACCTTTCCGATGCCCCTAAACTGTTGTTTCCTAGGACTGGTCTCTAAAATGATTTTAAATAATCGGGACAGAGAGCCCAGTGGACTGGACTGCCTGCTGTTAACCTGACAATCTAGGTGGGGTTGTCTGCTTACATGGGACAAGCCGGTACCTCCAGTTCTGCCGCAGATCTGGGCTGTGTCACTATTGTTAACCACCCGTTTCCAGAGGGAATGAAAAATCAACTGGTGAAGATCTGTAGGCCCTGCTCTGTCCGTCTGTGAATGAGGGCTTCCTCCACCTCCTCCCTCGCCTTTGCAGGCTGTTCTCAAATCCCATAAATATAAACATGTGGCTCTTCAACCGCATCTGTAGATAATAACTTCAGGGGGCTTCCTGTTTACATGGCAATACCCATTTCCCAGCCAAATAAACTCTGCGACAGAGAGCTGAGGTGTTTATTGGGCCAGTCTCGGCTGGGATTGAGTTAACAGGAAACACCCACTCTCGAAGAAATGTCTGAGGATTAAATATTTGGGGGGCAGGGGGCACAAAGGGTCAAAAACACTGGAGAAATTGCTTTCTTCTTCCGCCCGTCTTTTCCAGTGAGAAACAGAAGCAGCCATGATAAATATGGTCAAGCAGGCCAGGCCCAGGAGAGCCCCACGGCCGCGCTGAGGCAGGGAGGAGGGAAGCAGGGCCTCCCTCACAACACGTCCACACCTCGGGGGGCCATTGGGTGAAGGGATGGGAAAGGTTGATGGACATCCAGCCCTGGGAGGCCCCTCAGTCTTCTGCCGGCCTACCCTGTTTTAACGAGCAATGAATTCTCACACCAGCCCTGTCAATAAAGCCTGACCTAAGAATTTAGAGAGAGCCGTTAGCCCAGTGGTTCTCCATTGGGGTGATTCTGCCCTCCTGGGGACATTTGGCAATGTCTGGAAACAGTTTTCATTGTCACAACTGGGCAGGTGCTACCAGCATCTAGAGGGTAGAAGCCAGGGATGCCACTCAACGTCCTACAATGCACAGGACAGCCCTCCCTACACACACACCAAAGTATTATCCAGCCTGAAATGTCAACAGTGCCAAGATCTCGCCCAGTGCCTTTCCATAAACCAAGAAACTGAAACCCAGAGGTGTGAAGTGATTTGCCCTAAACCATGCTGCTGCAGAAAGCTGGAGAGGACAGGAAAGCCACTGTGCCCACCTCCTATGGGATGCCTTTTCAAGTCACACAGATGTTTAATTTAAAAGGATAAATATACATCCTCAAAGAGTCACAAACAAGTTTCCTGGCCTACGTTCACCCAAGTGCTCTTAGAATGTCTACGGGTCTTAGAAATTAGCTGTTTCCAAGATTTCTCAGAAAACAGTGTCCAAGGGGTAAGAAGGAGCAGATCCACCTAAAGGAGGCCTCTAACTCTTCGCGTGACGTGGCCCACTGGCGAGCGGCTGAGCTTCTCTGCACCACGGTTTCCTGGTCCCTCTTTTAGAACTGTGGTAAGCCAAGACGTACAGAAAGTGCAGGACCTAAAGAAAGCAACCACTCTACCCCAGGCCCTCAACCTTATCGCAGGGGAGGGACTTGCCAAAAATAAACAATGGCCCAGAAAAAAAATCTCCAAACCATGCTTATGCTCGCTAGCAGAATTTTTCTGAGACTAGAGAGCTCCAGGCCAACGTCTGTTTTTACTCATCCTTGGGCTTTGGTTGACTTTCTTTTTAAGAACCCAAAAGAGATGCGGGAAGGAAGATAGATGACCCCCTATGCCTGGGCCGCCTGAGAGCTTGTGGCTACAGCCAGGGGTTCACTTGCCCGGCCCTGTTCATGTGCCCAGAGATTAGAATCACAGAACCACTGAAGCTGCTGTCCTTACACCCTGACTAGTGCCATTGCTGGAATAAGGGGCTTCACCCAAGGATGGAGGGGGGCACACCTTCTTTCAGACACAGGCTGATGAGGAAGTGGGTTCATGGCTAGATTCTTCGCCCACCCCTCTTAGGAGCAGGACAAAACAAGACCCAGCGCTTACCAAGACTGTTTTTCCTCTCACCAGTAATATAGGCTCTCTGTTCTCATCCAGCCCTGGCAAGTCCTACGGCCAATAACAGGCCAGGTGTAGGCAAGAGGAGGTGTCAGAGTAGAGAAGAAGCCGCGGACGAGAAAAGACCCAATGTACACACATAACAAAACCAAAAAAGCCATTTTATTGAAAATTAAATTCAAACTTCAAATTAATATTACAATCATGAGAAAAATGCCAAATAATTCAATTTACAGTTGCAACATACAATACAAATAGTCCCTTTGAAGTTAAGAGTAAACTCATCCACAATCATGACCTGTGGCACAAAGCAGAATTTGTACAATATGTGCATGGAAAGCAAATCTTGGGGAACAGCAATTGGAAAAAAATAAAAACGAAAAGCTTGTATTTACACAAAATGCTACAAATATTTTTGTTCCACAGAAATCTAAGAATGGTAAAGCATATCCAGAAAAATGGAATTTTATTCAGAATACCTAAGAAATTACTGTAAGTTATGGTTTTGGCTGATATATTTCAAAGTACTGCGTTAAAAAGCAAACAGTTATTTGTAAACATGAAGTAAACAAACATCTAAAAAGTTCTCACAGAAAATATTTTTTTAAAGGCATTATCTTTTTAAGAACAACAAATTCAAGGTTTGGAAGTATCATCTTTTATTGATCTTATTTATTATTGTTCTTTCAAATATCATAGATTTGATTACTGTTTTTGCTAATGCTTTGTGTTTCCATGTCCTCACCTAGACTTTGAGTCAGTCCCCGTCGTGGGGATGGAGGGAACTCTAAGCCAGCACACACATCTCCCCACTGAATTTGCAATGGATGGTCCCTAATGGGGTGGATCTTTTAAAAGGCTCTGGTGGGGTAAGACAGACTAAAGGACAAACAAGAGCTACTCTGTCGAGTCTCTCAGTTCCAGGCTGGATGTCATTCCACTAATCGAAAACCAAAGCTTCGGTACCTGTTCTGGAACTCTGACATAGGTTAGAATGCGTGGGACAGCCGAAACAGACAGAAAAGTGGCTGTGCTGCTCACACTGTCAACTCCAGCAACACTAATGCTCCCTAAAGACCGTGCTATTTTGACCTGAAATAGAGTGCATGGTTCCACAGTAGCAGTAAGGCTTTGCTTGGGTCTTGAAATCACAAATCATACACATGGCCCAGTGCAAATTAAGGGTTCAGTTAAGGAAAAAAAAAAAAGATAAAAGAAAAATTTAACCTCCAGGCCAAAAAAGGGCAGCATTTGATCTAGGAAATGTAAATTACCCCATCGGAGTGGTTGGAATGAGGGTGGAAGGAAGAAGTACTTGAATTCTTCCCAAGAAAAAAAACTTTTAAAGTGTTTCTGGGTTGCTGCCTGCAGCCACGATAATAACATTTCAACGCAAAAGCATCCCTAATGTCACTTAGTATGCGTACTGTAAACTTAAAAAAGCCCTTTTAACATTAAAAAATAATGTACAAATATAGTACCTTTTTTATTAAATAGGGTACAGCTGGCACTGGCGGTAACATTTTTATGTCAATCAATTAAAATCGAAATGTGTAACCAGACACTGGCTTTTTTAAGTGCTGCTGAAACAAACACACATAGTTTACACTTACAAATAAATGGACAGTGGTGCGCTTCAAGCTACCACATGCAAACAATAAATAGTATCAGTTACTACTTCCATCTTACTTCAGTAACAGAAAAGTGGCTTATTCATCTAAGCATACTTGGTATACGACCTTTAGAAGGCAAAGTGTTTTGTTTCGTTTTCCCCTCAATTTTTATTAGGAGGAGTCAGGATGAATTCCCAGAGGCTCCCAGGCAAGAAGTACAGGTCCAACCGCCCGGCCCCACGGGCTGTCCTGCCATGCTTGGCAGCCTAGGAAGTCGGGATGGGGAATGACTAGAGAGCATGGGGCCTCTGGGGGCTGGAGGCCCATCTCTGCAAAGTTCTGCTTAGCGGGGCTGGGAATTCAAATGAAGGGGCCCTGACGTTGTGGGGGGGGGGGGGGGGGGGGGGCGGGGAGGGCAGGCATTTGTCTGGCGGTGTCACTGAATGATCCTGGCTTGGATTAAGGAGTCACACTTGAGAATTTGCCCCACGGCCGCCAGGAGTGGTCAAAGTGCAGGAGGGGTTTTAACTCAAATCCAGACGTGGTAGGAGCAGCCCAATTCCACACAGCCAGCCTTCCCTTTCCCCTACCTTGGGAGAATCTGAATGTCAAAGGTCGTCCAGGGGTCCCCATGGGCTGTCTGTTCTCTCAGATCAGCTCTCTGTGGAACTCCCCTGCTACTTCAGATGACCCTGCTCTCATAAGACAATGACTTAATTCTGCTCCTTTAAATGCAAATTCTGTGGAGAGCTGCCGGTGGGGCCTTGGGTGAGGCAGATGTGGGTTCCCCCGATTGACTGACTGACTGTTTGGTAAGGCAGGTTGGTTAAGAATCCCGGGTGCAATTTGGCTTTCCTGTATCATGGGAATCATGATTGATGCCTTAGCCACGTGCATCTTCACTATGAAGCCTGGCGATTTAGAGTTTTGCTTTAACTAGGAAACCACAGAACTTTCTTCTGCAGTTCAATGATTCACTTGTGCTTGTCTTTTTTAATATGACAAGAGTCATTGCTATTCGAAAGAAATTAAGAAACCACATCACTCCAGCATTAAATGCTGATAAAGGGCAACAGAAGCGATAAAGGGCTAAGAGTTGTTTTTAAATCCCTAATTATTGCTTAAAAGGCAAAGCTTAGAGGCAATCAAAG
This sequence comes from Equus quagga, assembly GCF_021613505.1. Classification (NCBI taxonomy): domain Eukaryota; kingdom Metazoa; phylum Chordata; class Mammalia; order Perissodactyla; family Equidae; genus Equus; species Equus quagga. Next base: position 19,894,410 of record NC_060281.1, read on the forward strand.
ATCTGAAAGAACTGAACATAACATTTCCTTCATACATCACAAAAACAAGCTACATCTAAAATATTTGGAGATGGAAGTATTTTTAAAAATCACATTGTGCCTGGATGAACTGAAATTGCTTAGCAATATTTCAGATATGGCTCTAGCCCACTGAAGAAATTTGTTATTTAATAAAGAGCACTTTTAGAGACCGAAGTCAACATATCAATACACTAAGAAATGTTTCAAGGGTCCAAATGTCATTAAATAATTATAAATATATCTTTAAAGTTATATGACCATTCACGTTAGCAAGTTACCTCAGATTTTACACATATTCATAATTTAAAAAAAAAAAAGAAAACAAATAACACACAGCCAAACGCAAACACTATCTATACCATTATGGCTATAATAAGATATTGCCATTTTCAGTTTTGCATAAAAGGAGAGGGGGGTTGGTTTGTGGGATGGGTTTTCTTTTTGGTTAAGTGGGAAAAGGAAAACAAAAAGTACAAAAAAAGTAAAATAAAATAATCTAACCTGATCAGTATTTTTGAAGTCACTTTCTCCAAGTAGAAAAAAAAAAAAAACCAAAAAGCTGAACCAAACAGTTCAAATGAGTACTCGCGTAGGTCTGAAAGCCAAGTTTGGAACAGCGATCTGAATGGAGCGCCCCATCACGGAAGCATCCACTCCGCCTCTTCTCCCTTCGCGCGCACCTCGACCCGCTTGGGAAGCGGGTCTGCGCATGCGCTGGTCCAGACGCAGCGCAACCGGGAGGGCGCGTGGGTTCAAAGCTCAGGGAGGATGGGGCTCGCTCCTCCTCCTGCTGAACCTGGAGTCCGCCTCTCTGAATTGGCATATGAGCAGGTTGTTTATGACAACAGACCAAACAACAAAAGCAACAAAAATACCTTTTCTCCTTTGTTTGTAAAAGTACATTTTAAATAGAAAACCGTCTGAAACCTGGTTATGACTGTCTATCTTGGGCCTTTTGCTTCTCAAAATCTCCCCTCCTATGGTTGCAAGATCATGACTGAGTGAATGAAAAATCTTCTAAAAAATAGGCACTTTGTAGATAGCTAATCGATATACATATATATGCACTCTCTCTATATATGTATATATTGATACACTTGGGACGTGGCTCCCAGATACCGCTGGGCCATTGCTGAGGAATTTCAATACGGTCGCCAAACAGATTCATCCATTCTGCCACTAGAATTCAAAACAGTTGGGGAACTGCTGTGGCTTCCATCAGCGTCAACACCATCATTCTGGTTAGGCAAATTTGGATTTAATAGCGTGCTGCCATTCGAGGTGGTGGTGCATGGCGGCAGCATTCTGGAAGGAGACCGGTCTCCCCCCGGCACCATGGGGAACTGATAGGATCCTGACGAAGTGCCATAGTAGAGATATGGAGTGCTGCTGGTCTGGAAGGGTCCACTCTGGCTTTGGGAAGAGCCGGGGTAGGGTGGTGGCAGGTAGGTGTGGTAGTGAGTGGTGGCGGACATACCGAGGGACATGCCTGAGGTGACTGGCGGGGTGTAAGTAAAGGTGGCTGGATAGTGCATTCGTGGGTTGGAGAAGCGGCTCTCAGTGAGGGATGAAATGCTTGGGAACTGCCTGGGGTCTGAAAAAGGGCCCAGTTCTGAAGCACCTAAAAATTACAACAGAAGATGGGGGGAAAAATCTGTAAATATCAATTAAAATAATGATAGAATTTTTACAAGAAAGAAGAAAACTTTAGCTTCCCAAAAAGGAACAGCAAGCCACAAACAGACCTTCAAATGCACCGGTCACTACACAGTCTTTTTTTTTTTTCTCACTTAACACTCTTAGCAGCATTTATCCTCATGTTCTTCACCCGCAGAGAATCCCAGAGGGCTCTGAAAACCCCAGTTGTGCTAGGTCGTCTGTGTAAGCCAACCCAACACTCTGATCATATTGATTCACTCACCAGACTTCAAGACTGAGTCCTCATTGACCTTTTTCTCTTTTTGTTTCTCGTTGCTCCTCAGATATTTGAAAGTGACATTTTTACTAGGTTGGACAAGGTCCTTTTCCTCAACCCAATATGAAGATGTTCCAGAAGGATCAGATTTGTTATTGGTACTCTTGGCAGGTCCCTTAATCAATGAAGGAACTTCAAAAAGATATCCTAACACGTTCCTATCATTTCTTTTCAACTCTTAAAATAATTTACAATCTTGTTTTATTCTTCATCTTACTAACAGATTTTCAAAAGAATCAAGCCAGATTGAAATCAAACCAGATTTCAACGTATTCTGGAACTACCTTACTTATCTGGGGGCGTAGAGGGAGGGTCTAGCCCTTAGAAATTCTCCTGAGGGTCATAAACTAAATAAGTAGGTTTTGGACGTAGTGGGGAAAGGCTTGGTACCCAGGAATCACTGCATTCCACCTCTTGATGGGAGACGTGGGACCTGATGGAGGCCAGGTGCCGACAGTAGCTTTGGGGACAGGCTCACTGCTCAGGGAGATCCAAGAGGAGGGCACCTCACCATGTATTTACTGGGCCCTGTCCCACATCCTACAGAATTAGCTTCAGGCCAATTTGAACGGGTAACCTGGATGCAAAGGTGGTTTTCCCCTAAAATGGAAAGTCCTTTAACTTCTAAAGCTTACAGTATACATCCTTCACAGATATTTCTGGTGCTTAACTTATGAAACCACGGTTATAAACCACTTCATGTGGAAATTAGTTTTCTGAAATGCCTAAAAACCTATAGTTGTCATCTTTAAAGATTGGGTTATGCTTTTCTAAAACTGACAGAATTGTGACAAGCCCTTTTATAACACCAGTGTTAAGATTTGGAGCGCATCTAAAATCTTTCAATTCTTTGGATCTCGTATCTTTGCTTTTCCTATAGATTTTATCTAGAAGGGAAAGCACTTAGTGATTCTTGAAGGCCTCAGGGAGTGGGTACTTGTCCAGCCCCATTTTTATTTAGCCCTTGTTCTTGGATACTACAATATCTATTAAAGGAATAATCCTAATACTTTTCTTTAAAGGGGCTGATGGAGAGTTGTTCATTTTTCTTAAAATGCACACTGCCTGTGATTTTCATAAAATGCTAGGCCCAAGTGCCACGATGTGCATTTGTAATAAAAGTGACGATTTCAAAGCAATGCAGAGTTAACAGAAGTTTTCCTCGAAAATGGGACAGTACCAATCAGACAGCCCCGCCCAGCCCAGCCCAGCAATTAAAAGTCTCACCTGCCTGGCTCTTCTTACTGAGAGTGGAAGGCCAGAGGCAGAAGTCAGAGGTGGCAGTGTCATCATCTGTAAAATGAGGGGGATGAGCTCTAAGTTCCCTTCCAGCGCTAACGTTCTGTCACCGTGAATTCCAAGACAGAGGAGAAGCAACAGCTCAGGGGAGGGGGAGGCAGAGAAGTTCCCAGCCCTCGTTAGTGCTTTTCCCGGATCCACAGGCCCATAAGCAGAGGGTGAAAAGCCAGGGAGCAGCTTCTAAGACCAGAAGCAAACACTTTCAAGATGACAAACCAAAACTCACACAGGCTGGGCAGTTACTCTCAGCTTTTTATAAATTCTGCCATCCTCAACTGGCCTCTACCTAACCCTTCCCAAAGACGAAACTCTGACAAGCTCCAGTTTAAAAATGTACAAGAAGCGATGACAACAGAATCGCACGTGGGGGCAGATGAGCGGTAAGGTGCCCCTGCCGCACGCTTCTGCACTGCCTCACACGATGCAGGCACTACAGGGGGGCCACAGATGTTCCTCGCCCGCCTTTTCACTGTAGGGCAGCTGGGTGAACTGGAGTTGGCAGAGCTAATAGTTATAGGCAGGCCCCTTCTGGAAGCATTAAGTTCAATGCTCAGACCACGTGAGAGAAACCAGAATAACGTGAGCAATTTCAAACGGAAAGAAGTCACACTTAAAACATCCATGTGCGCCCCCCACAGAAGCACAGAGCTCACACAGACAGGCCTGTCAATGTACAAAATGCTTCTCGGGGGTATCTGTACTCACGATATACCATAGTCGTAATTAAAATTCCATGTGGTTTCCCTTATTTTGATGCAGAAGCCTCATTAAAACCCTTTCTGTGGGGCCCTGCCAGTAAACTCCAATATGGTTTTGAAGGTATCCCTCCACCGCCCCAACTTCTCTATATTACCTGATACATTTTGCTGACGTTTTTATTATCTATCACGTGCCAGGATCACTGTACCTTTCTTGTTTATAGATCCCAGCTAATGCGAACTGACATTCATTTTTCAATTAATGAGCTCTGGTTGTGGTTTATAGAAAACAAAGCAGTGAATTTCCGCTAGGTTTACACAATTTTGACCAATCACTTCTAGTCATTTGAGACTGTACTGTCTTGAGGATTAACTCCTTCGGGGCAAAGAGAGTTAATGTGGACTTTAAAGCGATTATACAGTAATTTTTATAACTTGCAAAAACCAGAATTTTCTGGAATTTGCTTCGCTATTTTTGTGTTACCAAGAAATGTTTCTGAAACATACAGCAACATGTTCTCTATGAAGAAATATTAACAACTTGCGACAGTATCACATGAGATCTCCTAGATAATAATCTATGATGGGGAGAGAGAAGGAATCCTAAACTTAAAAAAAAAGCCCAAACATATACCCCTTCCTAATCTTCAATTTATTGACAATAATTGTTACAGAAGCAAATGATACAACTAAGTTTTCTTTCATTGAATGGGGTTGTATCTGAACTTCTAATCTCTGTTTTGTACATGAACTCAGGTTACGTTTTAGACTGCCTTCTTGGGTCATATTGACATTGTGTTCTAAATGATTCATACCTGTGCCACCAGCCACACTGCAAACTTAAAAAATATACTTACAGACTTAAAAAAATTGACCCAGATATTCCATCAACTAAAGGAAATGTACTATCTACTTATTAAAAGGGTCAAGATGAAAACCTGCCAAGTTCTAGAAGTTCCATTCCCCCAATCTGATTTTATAAACGTAAAACCAAGGCTCAGTAACTGCCCAGTGATGTGCCCTGAGTCTCGGAGCCCCCAGAGCCTGTTTACAACTCCTGACTGCAACCTCCTGATTAGAGAAAGCCAGCGCTGCCCGGGGGTCCTTGAAACCCCGATGAACACGGTGCATCCTCCGGATGGGCTGGCTGTACTCAACTTGGAGTTGGGGCGACACTATACAGTAAACATGAATGCGATATAGGGTAGAATGCAACACTTGGGTGAATGTTTAAACAAACAAATAAAAACTGACTTCAACAGAAGTTTGCACTTGCGACTAGGTTTGGGCTATGTCTCAGATGCCCTAAGGCACCCACTGACCCTCCTCTGCCGGCTGGGGTACTCCGATGGAAAAATCCAAACCCCTCATTTACTGCTTAGATAATCCTGATCTAACCCGCTGACAGACAGGGAAGCTGAGGTCCAGAGGAGGGGAGCCACTCATTCTACAACACCATGCAGCGTGAGAGAGGCTGAGCCACAACCAGACCCCTCTTACTTCTGACCTCTTTGCCATCTTAGTCACCCTTCAGGAATCTGATATATCTGCACAAATACATAAATATCTGCTGCACTAAAAGTCATAAATTTGCCTAAAAACACTTAAGTAGGCTCTTCTGGTGTCTATGTGTTGCCCCAATGAGGGTTACTGTCTTTGGGACATTATTAACAACTCTTTTAGGTCATGTTTTTGATCTAATCTGCTAAATAGTGAGCAATTAGTGCAGTTGCTCATGGCATAATGTGAATGAGACCAAGGTCAAGGGTTTGATTCCCTTAGGACCTGCTGGTTTCCTACAGATGCAGCTCATTCCGGAGCCCTGTCTGCACCCCTGGCCACAGTCAGAGTGCTTGCAGACCAATGTAGCTGTCATAAAGAGAGCTCCAAGACCCGGGCTCATTAAAACAGCAGCAGCAGCAGCAGCTGTTCACAACCTAATATACATGAGGAAGAATATATTAATAAAATGCCCATGAAGCTCAAATAAAATCAATGTTAAAAGGTAAAAAAAAAAAAAAAAAAAATCTTGCTCCTCCCCGCAAGGTCTATGAGGAAAAAGGAAATAGCCCCTCTTTACCAACTAGGTTTCTTGGGTCTTCAGAGGGAGTGGAAAGTGTGGTAGAAAGGAGTGAAACCACGATCAGAGAGAATGAAAGAGAACCTCTGACCTTCAGTTCTCGCAGCCTGTGACCTGCCACTCGGCATCTTTCACGCACTGCTTTCGACTGCTAGTGACCTTGGGGCACCTGGCGCGCCGGACTCCTAACTGAAGAGCGAGCTGTTGAGGACAAAGAGCTGTCTGATCCTTGCTTGCCTCCCCTTCAGGGCTTAGTAACAAGAGCACGTGACATTTCTAGGCCTTTCCCTGCTACTTTAACATCCATTTTCTCATTTCGTAGACCCTCAGTAGATAATGGTTGGTTGAAAATGGACAAGGAGATCTCTAGAATGAAAGGAAATGGGAGTTTGAAAAGAATATCAGACAGCATATTTGCCATGTGGGGCTGTCAGCTCGGAAACATGGTACCCGTGTATCGTCCCCTCTAAGCCATGGAATTTATGCATCCCAGCTGAGAAGGAGGCGGGACAGAGAAAAGGAACAGGGGTCGTGAATCCAGGTGAACACAGCTGGCATATTCAGAGTCCTTTGTCCTACTTTTTAAATGCAAGGGCATAAGGGTAGAGAATGAAAAGCCATCATACTTCTCGGCCATGAGGCGTTAACTTCAAAGCTGCACTGGGGCCTTTTAAATGGCAGGAGTTATTGCTTCAACAAATTTCAAATAAAGCCTGAATACTTTTCTATGAACCCCCTCACAGCATGCTTTCTATTGGAACCCAAAATGCACGGGATCTCCACTGAGCTGCCCTCCTCTAAGAATCTTCTTCCCCTTCCACCACACTTTGGCTGCCCCCTCCCCCCGTTCTATTATATCATTTCCTATTTCACTCCTGTTCCAATGTCCAATAGTATTTATTTTCAATATCACTCTTTTGGGCCCTTAGTTACTACTTTACAGAATTATTAGCTGTTTCTCAGCCTGTTCTCTCCAACTGTAAAGTAAGCTTTGGATGGTAAAGGTCATGATTTATTTTCCTCTCATATCCTTCAGGACCTTCTACATTGTAAGAGCTTAAATTATTTTTAAATGTAGGTGTATGGATGGATGGATAAGTGACTGAATAATTAGTCAAGAGGGATCAGGAACTCTGTACAAGCAAAAAGAGGAAGACTGGCAACAGATGTTAGCTCAGGGCCAATCTTCCTCACCAAAAACAAAAAAAAAAGATATAATAAATGTTAGGCAATGCTGACATCAAACCTAAAATGTAATTCAAATACCATCCTATACCTATAAAACCTCGTAAAACTCTCTTGAAAGAGTGTTCAAAACTCTTCCCCAAGCATCATGACATCACTTGACCTCACATTCGAGACAGGGGCCCACAAATGGCAGTTGCCACCAGTGAGCAGATGCCTGTTTTGCCACCAGTGTTGTTCCCAGTATCCTTAGAGCCAATAGCTGTGTGTAAGACTACACTGGGAGCCATGGAGAGAAGACGGGAAAGAGAAAGGGGACGAGGCCTGAAATGGATGGCCTGTGGAAAGGTTCGTTAGCACACTTGTCTCCCTCAGGATCCCAGGGTAACTGCTGCCACGAAGGTCGTGTTATTCAATTGGAGTTGGGGGTAAAGGTAACAAGGTGTAAAACTCACAACCTGTCTGAATCTCTAGACTAGTATACAGAGCCAGTATGTCAGTCATCAAGAATCGCAAATGACCTTTCTAGAGAAGAATCAAGGGGCCAGCCCCGTGGACGAGTGGTTAAGTTTGCATGCTCCACTTTGGCAGCCTGGGGTTCACCAGTTTGGATCCTGGGCATGGACCTACACACCGCTCATCAAGCCATGCTGTGGTGGCGTCCCACATAGAAGAAGTAGGGTGACTTACAACTAGGATCTACAACTACGTACTGGGGTTTCGGGGAGAAAAAAAGAGGATGATTGGCAACAGATGCTAGCTCAGGGCCAATCTTCCTCACCAAAAGGTATACTTTAAAAAAAAAGAATTAGAAGCCTGGAGACACAGTGGACCTGAGTGACATCACGAGATTATAACGTGGTCCTTCTGTCCCAGGTCAGTGTTCTGCTCTGCCTCTGCTGCCCTGACAGACGACGCCAGCGGGAACGTGTGGAGGATCTGCCTTGAGTTTCCTTAGATCTGCGTTCTACGGATACACACACAAAAGGGGAAAATCTTCCACTTACACACCACCTTTTCAGGCCACGTAAGTGGCAGAGCCTTAAAACCAGAGGGTGTCACCCCCTATCCAAGCATAGGTCAGCCACCTTTCACAAGCGCAACTGAGCCACTCGACAACCAAGGGGTGAAAATAAGGAGGACGCTGTTGGCGTATTCAGGGTCCACTGGTCTCCTGTTCCAAGGTCATGCCCCACTACTCCTCAGGGCCTGAACCCTCCTTTTCCTGGTAGGACATATGAGGATCCGCACCTCATGCTCTCCCCAGTCTCACGGCCACCTCTCTTCTCTCTGCCAGACCAAGGGTAGCAAGCTCACCCCTACACAAGGACTTCCCAGGGAGACAGATTCTTATCATTTTTGCTTTACCAGAGACATCTTGAACTTTTATGTGTATAAATTCTGCCACTCCATGCATTTTAAAGTATTATCATTGGTTTTAGATAACTATTTCCATTTTCCAACTAAATAGAAAGCAAATTAAGAATGAGAACCACGTGATCCTTCTTTTAGCTCCTACCCAGGACACAGTACGGTGCTGAGAAAAGATGGGTGCTTCAAAAAACGCGCTCAACGGATGAAGCACAAGCATAGTCTCAAGCAGGTAACACGACAGAAGCAGAAATGCTGTGCAAACATTAACCAAAAATCAATTTTAGACTACACACAGAATACTATTTTGTATTTTCCACATTGAAGTTTTAAAGGATTTTACATCGATTTTTAATTTCCCTGAATTTGTCCCCTTACATTAAAATGATCAAGGATCTATCACATTACTTTTACTTTTAATTTCATTAGATAACAATTGGAAAAATATACCCTATATGGGAGAAAAGCAATAGATCATGCTGATGGAGAAGAAACTGGTAAAATGGGAATCTGAAATAAATTTTTTTAAGATAATGAAAGGTCAGACTAGCAAACTCCATAGTTTTGCAAAAGAGAGGAAAAGAGCCTCAACTATCCAGTATAAATATTTATTTTCCGTGTTGTAATGAATTGTACTTTTCCACTGCAGGCTCACAAATTCTGGAAGACCAGCTGATCCTAAGGCTAAGAAAGTATGCTATGCTGAAGGAAAGAGAGAGAGGAAAAAAACAATCTGGTAATTTTCAGCAACTTCAACCATTCCTTAAAACCACTCAAATTTGGAGGATATTGTTGGAATAATGTATTTCCTCTTTCTGAAGGAAAAGGAGGCAGGCGGCAGAAGATGGGCCAGCGTATATGTATGCACACAGGGCGGGAGAGTAAGAGAGAAGGAAGGAACCAAAAGGTTGGGGGGCGGGGGGACAGGAAAAACGAGAGATCTTCTTGCTAGGCCTTGATTAAGAACTTTTTAAAGGCTCGGAAGAGTGGATAGTCTTTGAAACCAGATCCGCTGCAGGAAGGAGGCCAGCACCCAGGACACCGTGTCTTTCTGAAGGGGCCACCCACGGTGCCGTGGCGGTCATATGACTGCTCTGTCACATCCTGAAGCCATTTCCAGCCCATGCACACGTCTGTGCTCCCATTTAGAGAGGATGGGATATATTGGGAACACACATATGGAAACACTTTCAGAGAATCAGTTTCCATGAAATTCATAATGAGCCAAGTGGCTTCAGATGTGGTTGCGTTCCTCCGATTAGCCAGAAAAAAAAAAGGAAAAAAGGAGGAAAAAAGGGACAAATCCACCCTTTCAGACCTTATTTCAGTTTCAGAGAAATTAAAAACCACTAATGACTTATGGCTACCAAAACATGGAGCCACAATTAAGAGAGGAGGAACTAGGAAAAAGAAGGAAAGAGGTTTAAAAGCAATAGTCTTTCCCTCCTAAAAATAACAGCTTCAATATCAGTAATCTTATCTTAAATCAGGGGGAGGCTTTCCTGTGATGGTATCTGCCTAGAGCGGCCTAATTAACTTTCTGGCGTCCTGGCAGAATGTACTGCGCATGTGCACATGGAGGGGGCGGAAGATGCGGGCCGGGGGCGGGGGAAGCAGAGACTAGAAGACCAGCTCTTATTTGATAACATATGTGGCCAATTAAGATTATTTTAAAAATTGCAACTAAATGATAAATTGTTCCTAAGTAAATCTTTCCAAAAAGCCTGAATGCAGAGGGGACAGCCTGGTATTTTCCTGTGGTCTGTGCGAGTGGTACCTCAGACTATATTAAAAGCAGAAATTTATGAACTGGTTGAGATGTTATATATTAGACACCAAAGCCTAGCTGATAGGAGGGCATGAAATACAAGAAGGGGACAAATGGGGGGAGGGTTTGTAAAGAGGGACATTTAACTGATATTAATAAGCTAAAACATTATTTTTATATTAAAATAGAAATGCATATTATGGAGTAAAATTCACATGGATTTGAAGATAAAAAAAGAGACTTGAAAATGCTCTGCTTGTGGGAGTTGCGGTTGTTTGGGGTTATGTCAACAGATTGGGGGGAGCAGGGGCAGTGAAGGAGCCTGGTTCCCTCTGCCCTTTAGGGTACTTCAGTGGAAAAACCTGAGGAGGGTCTCTTTCAAGCCTGGTAGCAAGCCTAACCCCTTGATTAGGGACGCTCTGACTCGAGGTTGCTTGATGATGGGCCGGGAACCAGCACTGGCTATTGCTTAACAGAGTAGTCTTTGCTTTGCTCCAACCATAGGAATCCTACAAGTGACTTAACATTCACAGCATCCCGTGGTGTTATGAGTTTTGCTAAGAGGAAAGAGTGGCTAACCAAACAACTGAGACGCCAGGGCTCCCATCGGCAGAGCATCTTGACTGGAGCACTTCTACTTACTTTGTGGCATTAAATCTCACCACAGCCCTGGGAGGTAGACAGTGTTACTGATCCCACATGAGGGATGACAAACTGAAGCTCAGAGAAGTGAAGTGATTTCCTCAAGGCTACAGACCAGTAAAGGCTGGCCCAGGACCAGGCCCCAGATCTGTGGGGCTCAGCTGTCCGTGGTGCAGGGGTTCAGTGTCATTTTCATGGGAATTCTAACACTTGGCCATGCCTACCTGGAGGGCAAGGATGAAAAAGGTTCTGATTGGTTTTCAAGGACAGTCCGAGGGATGGGGATGGGATGTGGAATGAGGAGGCTGATATGTGCCACTTATTTGCCATGCTTGACTCAGCCCCAGAATTCTTGTATTGTCTTGACCACTGATGTTCTGAGTGATCTTAGGCAAATCATGTCTTATATTGCTCAGGCTGTCTCTTTGAGTAAGACTCTTGTAAGTGAGAACTGGCAAAAACACACAGCAAATAACAAACATCTCCATCTCAAAGAGGCACGCCTCTTACTGGTCCTGGTTGAATTATTAGAGCCAGAGAAGAAAGAAACTGAAGAGATTGGGTCCAAGCTAGAAGAGACATGAGCTGAGAATCAGAATCCTGAAATTCCCGATTAACTCCACACACCCAGCTCCGGGTCCCACCAAACTCTTCTGTGAAAAGCCATGCCTGTCACAGCAGGAAGAGGGGGCTCCCACAGCAGATAATCACCACAGAGACCTCATTCCACCACCCCCGAATGCACATGCTGTGTCCTCGCAGATAGATAGAGCTTCAGTTCTCTGCTTGTTAAAGCAGGACTAGATCTGCTCCTCTCAGTCTAGCCTACCAGTCTCAGAGTCTCGCCATAACTGAGTCCAGCGCTGATCCAGAGAGGTGCAGGGAAAGGAGGAGCCGGCCCCAGGCAGCTGCTGCCTCCCAGGCAGTATCACTCAAAACCTGACAAGCTTGGAGCCCAGTTTTTTCAAATATAATTCCCCTCAAAAAGTTTAGCGCCTTGCTGGGGTCCGACAGCCCTGAGGCCATGCTGGACCTTAACACACATGACTCAAACCGCCCAATGCCCCAAGACCCAGAACTTGAACCGGATCAGCAAAGTGCTCTTCAGGCTGTCCCGGTCAGCTGCACGAGGCACAGGCGCCCCAGGCTTAGCACAATCCATGTGAATCTAGCATCAGAGCCACAGGCGTCAGCCTCTTACTAGGACCTTCCTTATCTTTGCCCGCTCTCCCCTACAATCAGGTGTATCCACTTACCTGCTCCCCCAGGCAGGCTTGGGCTGATCATGCCCAGGGATTGGTTTCTTTCCCAAAAGGAAAATACAAGAGGTTTCCTGGTTATAATAGAAAGTTGCCTTAGAATCAAGATCCACTTTGGTTTGTGTGTTGTATCTTCTGCCCAGATGGCTTATTTGGGTTCCTGAAACCTTGTCTTGTCCACCTTTCTGGTTCCTCAGGGTTTCCTTGTTCACAACTGCCTAGCTGTTCTGTGACTGCATGTCACTCTTTTTACTCAGGTAGGAGTACATTTCCAGATCTCTGTATTAGGCATACAACAGACGTTGGCCAGAATTCCGTCTTGTCTCGACTTACCTGCCAGCCTGTCTCTCACTTACTCTGCTCCTCATGAACCCTATAATCCAGTCAAACGGGCCTCTCTTCCATTTTCTGTACTACCCTCCACGTTCCCACCTTCATGCCTTGGTTGACATTAGTCCCTTAGTATCCCTGCTCCCACCCATCTCAGTCCCTGGAAATTCCAAGCAACCTTTAAAACCTACCTCACAACCCCCCTCTGCTTCAAAGATTCTTCTCATCTTCTTGGTTAGCCCATAGTCCCCTCTCCTTCCTCTGCACTCACTCGCTTCTTCATGTGCCTCTTACGGGCGTGTGCGTGCGCAGGAGCTACAAATCAACTTATCACTTCTACCAGCCTGTGCATTCCTTGAGAACGGGAACTCTGTCCCATCTTTAAATGCATTGTATGTAGCTCCTCTCAGAGGGACCTAGAGAAAGTATTTAAATGTGGGTACAAGGAAAAAGTGATGGTGGTACCAGGTTTGACCTAAACCCCTGTCTCTAACTGCAGTTTCTCTGTGTCTTCTGTCTCTGCTGTCCATCTTCAGCCAGCTGCTTTTCCTGACCTACTGTACCTGGCTTTACCTGCACCTAAAGGACTCGAGTCAGTTCCACATTCACAGCTCTGCTCTGCCCACCAGGGCTGTGTCTCTTGTTCTAACCTGCTCTGTGCTTTGCTCCCTTATCCTAAGAACAAAAACTTTTTCTGCCTTTTTCAGTCCCAAGCAAATTATCCCGTCCCACATCAACAGTGACCCTCAAAAATAATAATTAAATAAAAAAAGTCTCAAATTGAAACATTGCTTTTTAAAGTCATCACTGTTCTTACATACATCTGGTTTTACCTGCACAAAAAGGCTATGAGGTAGACATGGCAGGTGCCAACTGACCACAAAGCTTAGTCAAAGAAAGGATGCACCGTCTCCAGGACACACCCAATCAGTGGCAGAGACGAAAGGAAATTGTTGGGTTTCCTAGTCCGTGTCCCTTTTCCCCACTAGAGTTGTCTCATTAGCATCGCCTACTTTTCATCCTAGTAGAAGTCCTCATAGAGGAAAGGATGATATTTCTTTAACAACAGGGGACACTTCAACTGAATTTTTTTAAAAAGTGAGGACTGGCATGCCTTCTCACATTGGATGTCTAGATCCAATAGCATCAGAAAGCGAACTACTGCCTTTCATTGAACTGAAAAACCAACTCACTAAAAAGAATTTCTTCTTTGTTGCGAGGATTTAGCCTGAAACCATACGCAGAGTCTTCGTACCGTCCTGAGACAAGCCTCCTGCTGAGGCTTCCGGACCCACCCAAGTGCTGCCGTAACTCGCTCCTCTGACAGTCCCAGAGTTTCTCCACTCAAGCCCGGCACACGGAATTAACTCAAAACTGCTGGGGGAAAAACGTCCCTTTTAGAGTTTGATCTGGCATCAGTTTCAAAGAGCTGTTTGTATATTTTAGAATATGTAGAATTTTCCTTTGATTGAAACCCTTCTTTTAACAATGGACAAGAGATGATTTCTCTTCTGAGTGATTGAAACAAAAACAAACACATCTTGGTTACAGAGAGCCTTGTTCTCAAAGTGGTTTTTTTGAGAGAAATCATACCCTACAGATTGTTAAGCATTTGGCAAAACCCTTCAAACAGCCAAAGCCAAATAGTGAAATTTTCCTTGTTGTGGGAGATAAACAAATACTAGAGCAAATTGGAAAAAAAAGAGGACCTCCTTTCACTTTCTCGTGCTCAATAACACGCCCCTCTCGATAAGCACACCCACCACGTCAGAGGGTTTCACCCCCAGTGTTTACTCCTGGTGCTATAGCAATAAACTCGCCACAAATGGACATTTTCAACATGTGTGGCTGCTCCCAGACTTCTTGTCCTTCTTTGGGACATGAAGCCCTCTGTCTCCAGAGTGTAAACAGACACACCTAATTATGTATTAAGGTGTCTGAGAGGAGCTACTTGTTTTGATGACCAAAAAAAAAAAAGAAAGAAAAGAAAAAGAGGGCCTGGTCTGCTCAGTGTGCCGTCGGACCAACACGCACAGACAGACGGGCAGGAGCTCCTCAAACAGTGGAAGTTCTCCGCTTGCCATGGACAAAAACCAAAGCCCTGTTTTTCCCAGCCTGAGAATACTGTCCACTGAGTCCACGGCAGATGTGGACCGAAACAGCTGATGAGATGAGAGTGGCCAAGAGAGATGGTGACGTCACAGGTCCAGGACAAAGTCTATTCGGTCTTTTCATAAGGATTTAATTTTAGGATGAAGAGAGGAGAGGAGCAAAGGAGGAGGAGATAACTCAGAGTTAGCATTCTTTTTAGATTACAACGGCCGTGTACGGCAATAACAAGAAAAATGTCAGTGGCCTATTAGAAATGTAGCAGGAGAAAACGATTCTGGAGCGTTGGACTAGCAGTCAGGGGCGTGGGTTCTGGTCACGGCAGTGCCCCTAATGAGCAGGCTGATCGTGGTGGAGTCCCTTCCCCTCCGGGACCCACACATAGCCTTGTTGGTGAAATGACAGAATTTGACAAAAGCATCCTCATGGGTTTCCACCTCTACAATTCTGCTTCTGCCACATAATAGACAACCTTGAGAATTCCAAAAACACCTCTAAAAATTCTACTAGGACTGCTGTTCCTCTAAAGAAAGGAGCCCATTCATTAGAAAACAGTATAACGGTTTCTTCACATGAGCTATATCCACTGTGCAAAAAATACCCAGGTTTTCTTTCCAGATACAAAATGTCAATTAGAAAATTTAGGATATTTTTCCACAAAATAAAAAAAAAAAACCACATAATTGTTAACAACAGTTTGCAAGAGGCCAAAAGAAAATGGGAACATTATTAGCTTTTTAAGAAAGTTTTTCATCATTAAATTTAGCACTAAACAGGGTTAAAATTAGCTTTAGGCTCACACCTTCAATGAGAGATATGTGAGCTATTTCTCTTTCTTCTTTGTTCTAGATTCTTCAAGAAAATTCTTTGATCCGAACTATCTGAAGTTAAAATAAACATGTTATATCAACCTTTCCGACTCTTGCAGGATAAGATATATTGTTGTGCATGACTTCAGTTGAAGTTTCCTTGCCCCACATATAAAAATATATACTTTGAGGTTTTAAGATTTCATGAATAAGTACATTTTTAATCTCTAGAATAAAATTTAGATTTGCAAAATTAGGAGGTGGATTATTTCCACTGTTATTTCTGGTAGGAAGTTGGTGAATTTTGCTTTATTTTGGGTACTCTGATCCGCATCAAGTGTGAACACTGGCTACTAAGGGTTGCTGGTGTCATGTCCCCCAAGGGGAGCCTGGAAAGACCAGTGGGATAAAAATCCCTCTCAGGATGATGCCCAGCCAGTTTTTGTAGCAAAGTCTGGTTCTGATGTAGAGGCTCCCATGACAAAGCATAGTGGGGAAAGCACATTTGGAGCCAAAAGACTTGGGTTGAGTCTTTACTCCTCCACTCTTTCACTGTGTGACCTGGGTCAAGTCTCTGCATGTCTCTGAGCCCTAACTTCCTACTGGCAATTCAGGGACTATAGTAACATCCATGGTCCAATGAGCCGTTCTGGCGATTAAATGAGATAATGCCTATGAAAGTGTTTTCTAGATATTTAAAACACTACCTAAATATTATCATTAATATCAAGTTTTGCCATGCACTTATTTTTACTATCACCTTTGGACTTAGTTACTATAATTCTTCCCATTTTCCTCTGCACCTAATTTGTCTTAGGTTCTAACATGGTGTTATTTATCTGTAAGCTTTAAGTAGTTTCTGCCACCAGAAGAGCCACTGTTGCAGATGACCCGAGTGTCCTGGGTCTCTTCCGTGTCCTCCCTCTCTGGAGTTCCTGAGTCAGAGCAGTAGAAGAGTTCCAGCTTCCCCCCACGGATGCCTCGTCCTTCCTGGTGGGTCTTCAGGTCTTCTTCACGTGTTCTGTGGCACCTGCCCCAGTCTCCACCTGTCGTGGCTGATCAGCCTTCAGGCCAGCATCCTCTGAGACAGCAGCTTGTCCACATGTCATCTAACACACTGGGCGTAGACGTCTTCACTTCCAGCGTGAGGCTGCGGCGAATCCACAGCCCTAACTCGCAGATTGCATTTGCACAAATCTCTTTATTCCTCCCCCGTTTCCCTCACTGCTAACCTGTGGATCTGTTATACTTGTTAAAGCTTACTTGCCACACTTTTAGGTATTTGAAGAGTTTTACCTCAATGTGAATGGCTCCAATTTGCCTTCTACATAACCTAAAGTGGTACTGCTTATTTGATTCTCATAAACTTTTAGAAAGTATTTTTAATGTCTTACCTGGAGGTTCGGTTATTTACAGTTTGAAATTCTACCTTTTTATTAAAATGTTGGCAGGAAGACCCTTGGGCGGGGCTCACTTTGGTGAAATAGTTTTTCTTTTTTAGGCACCCGGGACCATGGCGAGGAGAGTGGAAGATGCAAGGGAACCATCTACAGGGACCTGGGGCGTAACTATGGCTTTGCAAGTCTGAAGCTGACACTTCAAATACGAGCTTGAAAAGTCTGCACGTGGCCAAAATGTAACCTCGTCTCCAGTCTTCTGGTTCCAAGGTCCTTTAATACAGGCCTAGTTATCTATGGCCTTACCCACTTTGGGGGGTGATTTTCAATATTATACTGCAGTGTTGTGGGGAAAAAGAAAGGTACCAACGCCTAAGACTAGGGAGGAGCATGAGTTTGATCAAGGCCACCCCCTCATCTGAAGAGGAAGCAATCAGTTATCCCCATCTGTGCCATCAGTATTCAGACATCCTGGCTCCGAGGGAGAAAATAGCCCTCTTTTTAGTAGAGCACACTATCTCTAAATTTTATTCCTTTTAAAAGTAACTGGTTTTTCCAGGGGCTTGTGTTCTGTTGTTTCTCAGTCTAGTTTTGCAGCCTCCTTACATTGAATCTTTTGGCTCCTATTCTCCTTTACTGCTCTATTCCAAATGACAAAGCCAGAGAGAAAGGTTAAAAACCAGGTTTGGCAACCAAAGAAACAGCCAACCCACTAGCCAGAGCGCAAATCTGTAAAGTTTTCAGAGTTCTTGAAATTATTCTAGATTTCCCATCCTCTGAAATGCGGACACCCTTTGAATTGTATCTTATTTTGAGTCCTTTGAGTTTCCAAAACTCAAAGTAAATCCATCAAATAAATTTTAAGTAGACTAGGTCACTGAGAAACATGCTCCCGAGACCCTGATCTCACTGCTCTCCTTCCTCCCTTATAAAGAACTAACAAACGTCTGTAACGGTCTTCAGCACGCACACCTGTGCACCTTGGGATTCCAGGAAGAGGAGGAAGCTCGTGTCCACCCACAGCAGGACTTTTGTTACTTTTCAAACAGGAAATGTAAGAAGAACTGCTCATATCTTCATAAGATCTTGAAGCCAGTTTCTAGAGCCCAAACTGAAGGCTGGGGGGAGGAAAGAGTCTCTTTTTAAGGCAGGGTTAAAGGACCTGAGAAGGGAGTGACAGCTGACGGCAACAGCTACGCTAACAGTCTCAGCTATTTAAAGCTTCCTCCTTTACCTTAGTTTGTGCTTATGAGAGTCTGCTTAGAACAAGGGCCTCGTCCCTCATCAACTCAAGTTCTTTCCAGTTTAATATCTGCCCCAGTTTCTCATCCTCCGGGAAGACGCTGTCCTGGGTGTTGACCCCACTCACAGGGAGGAGGAGCGCTGGTGTCTCACCGGCATCACTTTTCTCAAACGCAGGATGTTAGCCTGCAAACCTGATGGAACCAACCACTACCCCCTCACCCAGGAGTCTCTTCACTTCAGGGCTGCTGCCACATCTGGTAGATCAGCTAATGAGCACCCGCACAGCCAGCCTGGTCACACCAATGTGTGGTTTTCATTTCATTCCATCTTAAAAGCAGTAAAATGAATTAGTGTGTATAAAGACTGTGAAAGATATAACAACACCCTATCTATATTTTAAGAGGTGAGAAGAACATATCATGCTGGTCAGACCCCCAAATTCATCTCATCATTGCCCTTCACTGCACTGAAATCTGGGTTTGCACAGTGCCCAGGAAGGGGAGCTACCGGAAATAATCAGACTAAGGTATCAGTGAAAACAATCAAACCACATATTTCAGCTCTCAAAATGGACTTCTAGCCTGAATTTTCCAGGTTGCTGGTTCTGTATTCACCTAATAAATCAAGCAATTCCTGAACTACCACTTCACGACAGGGTGTGTGAACAATGTCTAAACATTAACTAAAATCTTATAAGATGCAATATTACTCCTTTCAAAGTAAACTAACAATTTGGGGAAAGCATTACTAAAATATTTTGATGATAAAGGCAAAATACCCTCTCCAACTCAGAGAGTGTCTCCGTCCCCACCACTTCCAGGCAAGCACAGCCACCACCCTCCCACCAAGGTGACTGCCACAGCCCCCCAGCACACTCTTGCTTCTTCCCTCATCCCTTTACAGCCCCTTACAGTTCTCCCCCAAACAGCCAGAGCGACCTTTTGAAAACAGAAATCTGCTGACATCATGACCCTGCTTAAAATCTGCCAGTGGCTTGTCACTGCCCGTCCCAGCAAATTCAACTTCTCCTCCTGACCAGGAGAGGCCCTGCACGGCCCGGAGCAGCCCAGATCTCTGATGTCATCTCACCACACACACTCCCCAGCTGCCAGCGTTCTTCTTCCCACCCACGGGCCCCTGCGCCAGCTTCCCTCCTGCCTGGAATGATCTCCACGGGCTAACTCCTCCTTGTCACTGGTCGCAGCTTAAACGTTTCTTCCTCATCACGTCACCCTATGTTACTTTTCTCATAGTACATATCCCTAGATAATATTGTCTTATTTTCATTTGCCTACCCTTCCCCTGTAACAGCTGACATTAACAAGTGCCGGGCATTATTCTAAGGGCTTTACATACATTAACCATCCTTCAGTCCTCATAACAACCTTTTGAAGCCCCTTTTACAGAGGAAGAAATTGGTAACATCCCAAGATCACAAGCTAGTGAGTAAAGAAGCCTTGATTTAAACCCAGGAGTCTGGATCCAAAGACTGAGTGTTTAATCACTACGTCATAAGCCAGAAGAAAAAGCTCCCTGTATTCACTGTCTTACTCATCACTGCATCTCCAGTGGCTAGAACAATGTCAATAAATGAGTAAACTTAATGCTGGTAATAATTTATATGAATAAAGATTTTTATCATGTGGTCATAAAACACTATGATAGCAATGTTTCACTAAAAGGAACTTGGTTATAATTCTAATCATATTTTCTCTAAATATATCTAAGTTCTTGAATACAGAAAGTCTGTTTTTCTGATCCCATTTATTCTATTATTAACAGAATTCACCTGTTCTTTTGTTTCAGTAACCTGTAGCTTCTAAGATTCTCATTCCTCCAGTGAGATAAATTACACTTCATTATAACCATTCTCAGGTAAAGAGGGAGTAGCACAGATAAGTTAAATAAAACCATGTGGTATAGAAAATATCAATAAAATAAGCTCCTTTTATATATATAAAGTAAGTTCCTAATTTTAAATTAAAGCTGGGGTTTCAAAATCTGTCTGCAGCCTCTGACACACATTCACGTATATGAGGCTTCAGCTTGAACAGAAGTGCAGCTGTGGGCAAGTGTTAGGGTCTGAATGTGTGTATAGTTCTTCGGCATTAATTAACCTCATCTTAGGCTGCTTCTCACGAGAATTAACTGAAGCACAAAACAAAGCTTTCCTCGACACCTGTAGTAGTGACTCCTGTTTATTTAGTTCATAAATCAAACCCTATACTAGCTTTTACTCCTACTACGGGCGGCAGTATTTAGTTTTCTGATGTGCTGATTACTAAATCTTTCTGTGAGAAATCTACCTTTCAGGCCTTATTTTAGAATCACGGACATTCAAAGCTTTACGATGTACCTTGGAGAGTATCTAGCCTGACTAACTCCTTTCACACACAAGGAAACGAAGAGCCACAGACAGTAAGTGACCTGCTTCAGAACTCAGAAGCATATCCAAAATTAGACGACAGGCTGCTCTGTTCCCCATCAAGCGCTGTTTCCACGCACCGCAATGACGCTATGAGGGTTCAATCACTGTGCCATGTGCCCGGCCTTAGAAGAAAAGGTTTTCTGATATCTCAAATCAATTCAGCACTGTTTTATTGAGCAGCTGCTATTTTATCAGTGTTGGGTTCCAGCCTCCTTTGGGATGCATGCCCCACTTTAAATGCTTCACTCGTTTCCTGCATTAAAGAGGTTATCTGAGGTTTTACTAACCCTTCACAGGGACAGTAATGCAACTATATCAATAATCACTTTGAATGCCGATGGTCAAAATGCACCAATTCAGACAGAGATTGGTAGAGTGGATCAAAAAAACAAGACTGTATGGGGGACCAGCCCAGTGGCACAGCGGTTAAGTTCGCACATTCCACTTCAGCAGCCTGGGGGTGGTCGGTTTGGATCCCGGGTGTGGACCTACGCACCGCTTATCAGGCCATGCTGTGGCAGGCGTCCCACATAAAATAGAGGAAGATGGGCATGGATGCTAGCTCAGGGCCAGTCTTCCTCAGCAAAAAGAGGAGGATTGGCAGCAGATGTTAGCTCAGGGCTAATCTTCCTCAAAAAAAAAAAAAAAGACTGTACAAGAAACTCATTTTAAATATAAAGACACGAGATTATGTGGAACAATGAAAAATCTCATTGCTGATGGGAATGCAAAATGGTGCAGCCACTTTGGGAGACAGTTTGGCAGTTTCTTACAAAACTAAACATACTCTTACCATGTGATCTAGCAATTGCATTTCCTGGCATTTACCCAAAGGAGTTGAAAACTTATGTCCACACAAAACCCACACACATATGTTTATAGATTATAAGGTCCTCACATACCCATGGAGTGGTATAGTGTTACTGACAGTGGACTTGGAGTAGTTGTACGTGTGTATTGCAAACTCTAGGGCAGTCACTAAAAAGCAAAGGTCAAAAAAAAGAAGTATAACTGATATGCCAAGAAAGGAGAGAAAAGGGAATCACATAAAACATTACATTAAAACCAAAAAGGCAGAAAAAGAGTGGAAGACAAAAATAGGATAAAGAACAAGGACAATAAATAGAAAACAATAACAACTATTACTGGAAGATATTAATCCAACTATATCAATAATCAATTTGAATGTCAATGGTCTAAATGCACCAACTGGAAGACAGATTGTCAAAACCTAAGACCCAACTGACGCTTCAAAGTGCGGTGCCTGTGACACCTACCAACTTCTAAGGTGGGAACACAGCTCCAGCTTTCTCTGTTGACTGCCCGGGGGGCAAATTCTTCCTTTATGGAGCCTTTTAGGCCAACTCTCCACTGCGCCTTTAAGCAACACTGAGAATGTACTGTTTTCCTAAGGTGTAGTTTGGGAGCTTACAGGTTTGTTTTTTAATGCTGAGTACCACAACACCATTATCAGATGTTTTCCTCTCTTCCAAGCCTATTTTTGTTTCCTTTGTAGTTTTTATTTAGAAAAGGTTCTTCTTAATTACGTATGGATTTATTGTGACCACATCAATGGGTTGACTATTGATTTATTGTGAATCACTGTTCTTCTTGGCACAAGGTGGAGTCTTTAGAACCATCATTATATTTGTTATGATTATTCCATTCACTATAGCATTATTACTAATTACAGCAGGGAGCTGGAACAGAGACCATTTTGGTTGGAGAGGGAGCATGAACTTTGGATTCAGAAACCTGGTCTTATCCCAGTCTACCACGTTTGGCTGCGTTTCTAAATTGGTCACTCAAGGCCCAAGTCTCTCTGGAAAAGATATGACACCTTTCTGTTTAAAAAAAATCCTTTGAGATATTCAGGACAATGTTGCCTGACCAGCAATTTATTTTAATTTATGCGACTTTCATGGATTTGAGATTCACAAATTTCTTGAGTCACATTAAAATAATTTAGACAGTACAGTCAAATGGGATCCTAGATTTGCCTGAGACGGAGTCACTTAAATTCTGACCCAGTTTAATAATATATGCCTTCCTATTGGTTTTTCAAGAAAACAAAGGAGTCTAAAAATGACTTTGAACTATGTGAAATAAAATGCTGTCCAAAAATGACTTTGAACAATTCAAATTAAAGTGCTGTCATTTGCATTTTACTGTATAAGCTTTTAATTATAAAAAGACTTTTTACTTGTTCAGTTACCTCTTTCATGTATATTTTTCTAAATTTCCCCTTATAACTAGCTCTACATATTAACAAACCTAAAAACTAACTTAAAATAATCATGTAGTTTTTCTTTCCCTTTTCTACCAGCAGTGATCAATTAGCATTTCCTGAGAAATCAATGCTCAACGAAGTAACAAAATAATACTGAGACATGGGAGTTTCAATGGCCCTATTTTTCCTGAAAAAAGTAGAACCTTGGCTGATATTTATTAACATCCCAAACAATCAAGAATATTTACATGTATATTCATTCTGAAGGTAATAGGTGAATACAGGCATAGGTACTTGTATATGTTCTAGCACAGAGAGCTAACAGTGTTGCTTCACTTTAAAAGAGACAGTGGAAAATTCTGTAATATAATCACATGCTGGGACTGTATTTGTATATATGGAATACGAAGTGAAGGTAAATGGCAACTGTCATTAGTCGCCTCTACAGCCCCACTTCTGGATCTATTAGCTGATTCCTAACAATGGTCACAGCATAAGCAACCCTGAAGCAGGCAGCACTGGCTACTGGGTCCCTTTCTGCTGTGTGCAAGTACTTCCCATGAGCATCTACACGCAGAGCATGAACCTAGGAGCGACAGGAAGAGCGCACAGGATCAGCAGGCCGGAGCTTTCAATCCAGCTGGATAAAGAGAAGATTTATATGTTCTTGCCATATCTTAAGAAACGTTATGAAACCACTCATGTCAACAAGTGTAATTTTTTTTCAGTTGAAAATGTAATTGTTGAAGCAATTCAGAGTAAAAGTATAATCTGAGCAGAAGAAAACTGATTTTTTTTTTCCTGAAGGAGAAGGTTTTAAACTGATTATGCCTAGGGGCAAGAGAAATCTCCTTTCACTAGAATCCTGAGCATTTTTGGCATATTCTGGCATCTGCACAGGCTGGTATCATAGTGTAACCATGTCATATTGGCCTTATGTCATCTCCTAAACGGGACTGAAAGCTTCCTGAAGGCAGAGATGAGGTCTTCTATTTCATTTTTATTCATCGTCTGCTTAAGCACATTTTAAGTATATACCACGAATTTGTTGAGCCGACTTGAAATGACTGAGATGAATTAAAGAAAAACATCCCAGGTAGGAAGGAAGGCAACGGGCTACAAATTTATTGGGTGACATTATAAAAATCCAAAAAGTACTTGACAGGCAGAAACTAGTACCTGAATTAAAGAAGACAAAAGCTAACAGGAATAACTGTGAAATGTCATTCTTGGATCTAAAAAACAACTGTAAAAGTAAAAAGATGGGAGAATGCAGCTTGACACGGTTATCAAAGGACTAAGGCCACAGCCTGCACTAACAGAGGTCAAGAAGGAAGGAGTTTGCTTCTGGGTTCCAGGCACTAAGAAGGACACCGACAAACTCTAGTGTGCCCAGAGACCACTGACCAGGATGATGAGGTGACTTGAAACCCTATCACACAGCAAGGGTTTCAAAAGAGCAGGGGGTGGGGGAATACAGGAAAAATTCAGCCTAAAGAAGATAAGACTTTGTGAGAAATGATAGTTGTCCAAAGCAGATGTTTTGCTTTGTTTAAGAGGAATAGTTTTGCCTCAGTTTACAGCTTAGCTAATATAATTTCCATCATTTTCTTAGAAAAGACTTTGACACTTTATTACATGACAGCTATAATTAATGTCAGACTCTAAATTAGAAGTCAAAAATTCTATTTGATCATTTGGTTTCAAGTTGGACCTAAAGTATGTCTTGGCATTATTACTAACTGTTAGCAGCAAGTTCTGGAAACAGATGCAGTCTTGATATGTGTTCTAAATACGAAACACATTGCAAAAAGACTTGGAGATAAAAATATATACTGCTTATGCACACTCTCACTGTGCTATTTCCTGTCCTTATCAGCAATAAAAGTTTCTCTTGTTTTGCCCTTACTTTCTTGTTCCAGGTGAACAAAATTTTCTTTCTTATTTTTCCATGTCTTCTTCCCTTTTTTCTTCTACATGCCTATCTTCCTCTTTTTTTTTCCTATCTTCTTTCTCACTAACATCTGGTTATTAAACATTTACTGAGCAACTACTATGTGCTGAAAACTGTGCCAGGTTATAAGGATTTAAGACTATGTGAGACTCAGTCACTGTCCTTGAGAAGCTTACGTCCTATAAAAGGGGAAAGGCATGTAATCAAATTACTATACCAATGGGAGATACGTACACATCAGAGATGTGTCCAAAGCACACAAATGACAAACGGATGAGTGCAGATGAAAGAGTGACTCACTTTGAGGGAAGTGACGGTCGGGAAAGGGAGGCCTGAGCAGGATCCACAGGGCCTGCCCAGCTGACGCAGAGAGGCGGGCTGGCATGGAAGTGTGAAACAGCATAGCACACTTAAGGAATGCCAGGCGTTCGTAAGAAGAAAGGCGCATCCTTTACCTACAAGAGTTGACTGTTTAGGGAGACAGCCAAGTAGCCACATAAACGGACTGTTAGTTTTAGCTGGATCTGTTCTGTACTTGAATTGATGTGAATGACTACTTAAAGGTAAATGTTTAGGGCTTTGTCTTTGGGTAAAACTAAAGAAAAATATTTTAATTAAAAAATGGACCAAAAATATGGAAAACCATAATCTGGACCATTTGCTGACAGTTGCTGTGACAGAGGAAGTGTTTCCCCAGGAAGGAATGCATGAAATGCTTTCTATAAAGAAATACCACTGACAAAGTGAGAGACAAAAGGAAATGGGATGGTGGTATTCCTAGGTGCGAGGAGGGCAGTCTTGAGGTTTTTACAAATGTTGTAACATCCTGACAATGGAATATTATTCAGTGGTGAAAAGAAATGAGCATTCAAGCCATGAAAAGAGACAGAGGAACCCTAAATGCACATTGCTAAGTGAAAGAATCCAGGCCAAAAAGGCCACATACTGTGTGATTCCAATTATATGACATTCTGGAAAGGGCAAAAACAGAGAGACAGGAAAAAGATCAGACCAAGGGGCAGGTGAGGAGTGCTAAACAGGTGGCGCACGGGGCATTTTTAGGGCAATGCAACTATTCTGTCTGACTCTCTAATGGCAGATACATGGCATCATGCTTTTGGCAAAATCCACAGAATGCACAACACTGAGAGGAAACCCTAATGTAAGTATGAACTTTAGTTAATAATCACGTATCAAAATGGACTCATCCGTTGTAACAAACGTACCACACAAATGCAAGATGTTAATAAGAGAAAGTGGCAGGTTGGGGCGGGGAGAGGGGGATTGGATGTAGTGATATAGGAACTCTGTACTTTACGTTCAATTTTTCTGTAAATCTAAAACTGCTTTAAACCATAAAATATTAATTTAAAAGCAAATATATATAATAGTATGTTCCTACTTTTTTGAAGCTAATGACACGACTTGGTTTTTCCACTGGCACTTATCAGGTAAGGCAAGCTTTCTTTACTAAAAGTCCTCAGAACCACCAATTCCTGTACAGACATCAACCTACTCCTTGCAGAACCTCTGAGACTTGTGGATGGGCAATTGGGAGTAACTTGCTCACACGGGACCACTGAGGCAGTGGATCGGTAGATTAACTGATACATCTGAGACCAGTGCAAAGAATCTTCAGTGACAATGAAACTAAAACTCGGGTTTCCTCAGTTAAATTGCCTCCACCCTCTTCTCAGGTCTCAGTGAACCACTGAAGCCACTGTATCATTAGAAAATTTGCATTAATACATTCATTGAGTGCAGGTCAAGCTCCCAAGTTTTCTTCTATGAAAAGAAAGGGATTGTAGCAAACCTTTCAATAAAATTTATAACCGTGTCTTTGCCTTCCCTGCATAAGCATGATTCCTTTCATTACTAAATCTTCTCTCCATGTGTGGGTGGTTGTACACGTATCAAAAATAAATCCTCACAAAAACAACTGTTAAGAGCCATGTACAAAATCAGGGTCAAACCATGTACGCAGGTTTCATTCTGAGCTTTGGTACCTCCGTCTGGCTACAAATAGCTGTGACTAGTCATAAAACCATGTTTAGTCAACTTCGTGAGCCGGGCCAACTAGATCTAGTAGGAATGGAAACCACCTCCTGGGTCCTCAGGATGAGGAACTCAAAAGTTACAGTAAACTGAGGTCCAGGTATGCCCTGAACCTGGGCCCACAGCAGCAAGATGAAAACATCACCTGCTCGTGTTGGAAGGTAGCTCATGTTTAGAGAAAGCAACATGAATTTCAACTTACAGACTGCAAAAATAACCCAACCAATCCCAGTCGATACGATAGAGAAGAATATTGAACATTTAATTGGTAACACAGGGACTGCCTTTGTTTAGGGTCCATTAAATTTAATAACTTCCCCCTCTGTGGCTTTAAACAGAGAACGTCTTCTAAATAAGAGTGGCTCCTATTAAACTTAATCACTTGCCCGTGGCTGCTGTGGCAGAGGTGTGTCTAGCAAACAGGTGGCTCTTAATCAAGGAATGTTTCTGTAGTAAAAAGTAGATGTTCTAGTGTTCTGTTGCATTTGCTTTAACTTTCTGGTTTATTAGTATTAATTGCTGGCGTTTTCCTTTTAACTTCTCTTAAGGCGTCATTCCCTCCTGTGAGTTACGAACGGCCCTGCTGAAATAAATGCCCATATATACTTGGCACATCACCGAAGCTGCTGGTTTCCAAACTTGACTCAGAGCACTAGGACTAGACAGAAATTCGGTTGTAAGTTCATTTAAAAATGAACTGCACCAAACACTGCTGGGTTTGAAACGACATGAAACGATTCCCCCGATGGACCTTGAGTGATCAAATGGAACTTTTCCACCGGCAATTTCTAGATTTTGTGATGGTAATAAAATAATTTTTAGTAACTTTATTTATTAGACTAATGCCTAGTCTGCTGACCTTGGAAATATTATAGTTTAACGACTAGAGTCATAAAAAAGGAGACATCTTTAATAGTCCTGTGAAGTTGATTAAGTGGAATTTTTTGATATTTAAATATTTGGAAAGAAGAAATTTAAGAGTATTTGCTTAAACAGAAAAAAAAAATAACCTTCAAAAAGATTACAGTTCTTAACTCTTGTCTTATGTAAAACAAAATGCTACGAATGCAGGGAAAAATCATGGACAGAACCTGTACCGGCCTCTCGCAGAGTAACTGAGGCAGACAAGCTGTATGACCCTTCCCTTGGCTCTCTGACGCGTGGATTCTAGGTCTCTAAGAGACCTCTAGAAAGCATTAGGGAGGCCCATGGGCACTATGGCCAAGACCACACAAAAAGGCCTGTGTAAATCTCTTCCTCCTCACGTGTGCCCAAGAGTGGTAGGGACTTCGGTTAATCTCAGCTACTTCACGCAGATGGATGGGATGGGGACCCTACATAAACATTAACCTATGCGGGGTCCCTGTTAGGAGGCTAACAATAGCTCATGCTCTGACCCACAAGTCAAAGACTCAGACTCAATAAACGGTTGAGCTTCTTTTCATAGTAGGATAATCACATTAAAGACTTTTTGAAAGTCAGTAATTACTTATTTACGTAGTATTTTGTAATGACCTCCAAAAAAGTAATTATATTCTTTGTGTCAAGCCTCACAAGTGCTCTGAACATCAGAAATGTCATGAGTGATAACGCCGTTACAATGCTAAAGATATGCAATGCTGTGGGTTGTTTTCAGGTTCATCGGTCCTCGCTTACCACATCTTGCTCTTCAATAGAATCAGTGAGAAGTAACTTTGGCTACCTCTGTTCAGTGAATATTCTTTTAGGGCCAAATTAGATGAAATGAGATAATGCATAAAAATCACTCAGGGGTGGAGGGTGTTACTTAAATACAGATGATTATGTGATGAGGCCACACTTGTCACAGTAAGTATGATGGGGGAGGGCACCAAGCCCTCCAGGGCCTCCCCTGCACTGTCCCATCTCTAGACTGGCTTCTGATAAGTTGTGCTTAATTTTTTAATTCAGCTGAATAGGACCTCAACTCATTACAATAAGGTAGACCCTATTAGTCAATTACACGACAATAACTCATTGTTCAGTGTAAACCTGTAACTGCTACTGTTCTTGTTACAATATTTAAGGCTAGTCAGGGTTAAGGAAATATTTCCTGAATCTTTGTATTGCACCTATGAACTTGAAGACATCTGGTTTTCTATCTGTCTTTGCAGTAAAGTAGAGATTATGGGTAACATGTCTTTATCATCCTATTTTATTTACACTTTGCTTCCATAAAGGATTTGAGAGAGACTACAGGAACTATAAAAGATAATATCATTGTCATTATTGTAACTCAGTAGGTTCTAGCACGTGTAGCCACACTTGAAAAATTACTCAGAAGAAAGGATACCAAAAAAGGACGTTGTAAAACTGGATTCTCTGAAGGTCTTTAAATAGATTAAATCAGGGTCTGTCTTTGGAATGGTCATTTAGGATGAAACAGAGTTTCTTTAGAAGTAGTTCTTTCTGAAAGCTTTCTGGCTGCTTTTATTCCTACGATCCTTTCAAAAAGAACATTATTGTGTCAGGTTATATATAAATGTAACTTAATGTTTTCTATTTTCTGATACTATAATTGAACGTTATTTTCTCTTAGTGCTTTATTGACTTTTTGTGAATGGCTCCCAATTGCTTTTAGCTCTATAAATACTCATTATAAATCTATAGGATAATAACAATAACAATGGTAAACATTTATTGAGTACTTGTATGTGCTAGGTGCTGTTAAGTGCTTTATGAATTTCATGTGGGTATTAACTCATTTACATATTTCAAGGGTTTTTTTTTTTAATTTTAAATACCCTCTGCTGATTCATTTTAAAAAGCAAATACTCCCCTTTAAAAGTTTAGATTTTTATCTACTTGATTCATTTAAGCTAGGGCTTACCTGCAAATTACATATAGATATACAATTTATACTCAACAATTTTAGCTTCACAATATCAGCTACAATCTGTTTAGCACATACTGTGTGTCAGGCCTGTCCTGAGCACTTTACATGAAGCATCTTATTTAATTGTCACAGTAACCCTAAGACATAAATTCTATACCCCTATTTTACAAATAATAAAATGAAGTTTCAGAGAGCTAAGAAACTTGCCTGATACATGTATGAGCTGGGATTCAAACCTGGGTCTGAACCTCCAATCCTAGTGGCTAAGTGAGGGATTTCATTCTTTGTCACTCGAGATCATATGAGAATATTTTGTGTATCCCTTCACATAGGGAGATGAGAAGTGATTTCTCTACACAAAAACATGAACAACTCTGGAAAGCATCTCAAAAAGTGAACACACAACTGCTTGGAGATGGAGATGGAAGTTAATATTTTAGCTGCCCTTGTTACAGAGAAATAGCATCTTGGACCTTAGGGCCAGCTTTAGATATTCAGGACAGAAACTATGCAACTTGGCACCTCGGAAGCCATGAGACAGGCTCCTCTCCAAGGAGGTTCCTAGGACCAGTCCCCAGGGAAGTGAAATGGTGCTCCCTCCAGAGGACGTGGTCCCCAAGTCCACTAGACAGCGCTCTGGTGGCACAGCCCTACACCCAAGAGTAAGGTCAGGTCAATCAGCCTTCCTCCAGTCCCCTGACAGACCACATCCAGTTCTTTCTCGCTCTTTCCCTACTGCTGACAGGAGGGATTTTCTGTTCTCTTTGCTTTAATGTTTATACAGAACCTCCCAGCCTGGCACCATGTTACTCCGCCAGGAGCAACTCATAGAATGTTTGGGGCGGGAAGAAAAAACTGGACCCGACTCAGTTTTAAACCAGTTTAAAGCAGAGGCTCGTTTCTACCTTTGGCCTCAGCTCAACATATGGCTGGATAATTAACCAGTTTCTGCTCCTGCTGCCTCCTCTGTGAAATGGGAACAGTTGTATAGATTAGTTTGCAGAAACGTTTTAAGTAATTATCAGTAAACTGGCTCAAAATAATCTGGCTGTTCTATATGACACATGTCAATGACAGACAATAATGACGACCCATTGATGCAGCATTTTCAGTGTTATTTTCAATGGTTTTCCCATTGAGTTCATACGCGACTACACCTCAGTGAGAAAACGCTGTAACAAGCGTCTCTACAGCTAATCACTCTCTGAGGTTTTCTCCTCCAGGTACTGCCAGAGGACAAACAGCAAAATCTGCTTCAGCCACAGAGGGTTGGACAGGTGGAAGGCCTAGAGGACCCTAAACAGAAGCAAGTTTGCACAAATCTGTGCTGGCAAAGTGTCATTTTGGCCCTATGTGAAAGAGACGGACTCAGTGTAATATACAGCAGGAATGACCAGAACTAACTCAACACCATCCAACACTGAGCTGGGATCCCACATCAGCCTCGCTATCCCCCTGTGCCTCACTCATCCTTTCCCGTGTCTTTAATGGACGTTTGCCTAAAGGAGGTAGTCATTCCAGCTGAGGGAAATGATAACTAAATTCTACACTCTGCACAATCTCCCAATAAATACCATGTGACTCGTGAAGATGACAAGGGCAGTCAGAATGGAAGGTGGTGACATGGTTTTCCACAGAGTATCGCCATTCTCCCTCCACCCCTCTTCTTTCCCTACTCACCCCTACGGGAGTCCGTCTGCTGCAGAAAATGTGAAGGCACTAGGACCAAAGAGCCCTTGCCTGCTATTTGCTTGAGAAACAAAGCCTTCCCTCCTCCCAAGTTGAAAGAAATAAAGGAGTCTGAACTAATCAAAACCTGCAAGCCGGCTGGTGGAGCTTCAGCCTGTCAGTGATGCAACTCAGCGGAGTGAGTAACGGCTTCGAGCTTTGCAGAAAATGAGAGAGGGAGAGAAACAGAGACAGAAACACAAAGAGAAAGAAAGAAAGGCATTAACCTGGCCAGGAGTCAAACAGGTGCACGGGGCCCGAACGCTGAGAAGAGTGTCTGACAAACACAGGATCCAGCTGTGTGTGTCTCTGTGGGTCTACTTCTTTATTTATGGGGCGCGATGTGGAGTCTGTATGTCCAGGGTATACTGAGAGGTTTTTTTTATTCACAGGACTCACATGGTTGGCCAAGAGCCTTTAACTTTTTTCTGCTTGTCAGTTTGAAGTCTTGGTGGACACTTCCTGGCTCTCTATGAATTCTCCACGAAAGAGAGAAGCAGCCAGGGTGTTTGCCACATGCAGTTCCACCATGAGCCACAGGTTTTTTGGTGACTTTGGAGCCGTGGCTCTGGGAGCACTGGGGCTGCCCTGACGAGAGCGACAGCAGTGAGCCACAGGACTCATGGGAAGGCTGCCTCCGCCATGAGCTGGCCACTCAGAGGCCACATATCACCTTGTAGACCCTTCCAGGCCCCACTGCACTTCTAATGACTAGTTTCTGATGAGGATCTTTAGCGTGCAGGTGCTGTCTCCTGGAGCTGGCTAGCGTGCACTCCTGGGATTGAAGAGCCTTTAGAAATGGAGGGCTGCGCCCTCAATCTGTAATTTGGTTTACAGGCAGATGTTAGGAAAGGAAAGGAATGCAAGCAGAGGAAGGCCTGGCATAAGACCCTCAGGAGAAGGCCCTAGTTATGAGACAATGCCCACCAAATGGGAGACAATTCAGCAGGACTAAAACTGGGGGGCATTAAATATCGTCTTAAGAAAACTGGGCCATCTCTGGTGGATTTTCAGTCTCTTGACTCAAAGTGTTCGAGTCTTTGATAACCCTGACCTCAGAAGACCCGGTTTGCCCCTTGTCACATTGCCCCCATGGCTCTAATAGAGAGTTCCTGTGGGTGTAGACACAACAGCCTTGGCCCATCCTGCAACCCCAACCCCACCCCTGCACGAGAGTGGGTTTCCAGTTAAAGTGCGGTCTTTACCTGAAATGCGCCTGGGCACGTCGGTGATGGCAGGAAGCCCCGTGCCCCGTGTGGAAGACAGCGGGGTTGTAGAGTGAATGGACGGGGACGTCATCTGGCTCAGGTAGGAGGGGTAAGACTGGTCATACGACCACGGCGGGGGAGACTGTGCCTGCCTGGGGTCTGGGAAAAAGAAGAAAAGTCTTTAGCATATCAGCCACTGTGGCCTTAGAACACGCAACCCAAAACTTAGAAAGGATAAAGCAGAAAAAAAAATGAGACCATATAAGGACTATTTCTTTCCTGCAACCCCACCCTTTCAGGCCCTGCATAGCACAAAGCTTTCTAGACTTCAAGTCTCGATGAAAGCAACAAAATGGATCATGCATAAGGACTATTTATCTCTCTCTCATATAAATATTTCTATTTGGAAAGTGTAACAGTCATTTAGAAAATGGTCTGCTTCGATTATCTTTACAAAGTTGAATTCTATTTTATTTATTTTCTGTATTTCCTAATATTACTCCGATGAACATATGTTGCTTTTTTTCCCCCTAAAGTTAGACCTTTTTTTGAACAATTAACTTGGTTAAAGAACAGGCAGACTGTGTCTTTTACTGCTGCAGATCCAGCTACTATCTTTCAGACATGCTTTTTGGTGTTTAAAGTACATGATTCCATGCACAGTTCATTTTCTTTCCAGGCAAGGCAACGGGATGGCACTTTCTAGCATGGGGGTTAGGAGGGTCAGGGTAGAGATGGGAACAGAGGGGGCAGCAGGTAAGAAGAACAGAAAAGAGGGGAGCGGGTTATATTATTTTCATGCTAAAGCTACGCCAGAAAATCACCTTTAAGAAAAAGACACAGCTTAATTTCAAAGTCAGCTACCATCAGGAACGGAAAAGCTTCATCACCATCCAGTTTCAATGTTAAACATATGAGTTTCTGACGTAAGAAAATGACCCAAAACAGGAGAACAGGGAAATGTCTTTAATCCTATTGAGATCTGCCGAAAAGATGTCACATGTTTGGAATGTGACCTAGTGTCACCTATAGTCACTGTAATAATAAAAATAATGGGCAGCCAACTTGTTAGAGCTAACTGCTGGGCACTGACGATATCTTTGATGTGTCTCTGTGGCGTTTCTCTGAAGAAGAAACTCCAGGCCAAGAAGATTTACCCAAAGAGCTTCAGTCTACAGAAGCAAAGTAAAGTTGCTATATGTTTCCAGGGCAAAGAAGTGTGTATTTCAAACTGTTTCATTCTTATTTGAGGGCTAATCAAATAGAAACATAAGCAAATTTCTCTTAACATGGTTTGGTTTTTTTGCTAATATTAAGATTTTTTTTGTTAATTGTTGAAATTCTAAGATACCAAGCCATTCACAAGATGGCTTTGAATAAGAGAATATCCAGGGATTTTGGAACGTGGGGAATTGGGTTCAAGTTCTGGAACTTCTGCTTTCCAGCTGTGTGATCTTGGGTTACTCAGCAAATCTGAGGCTCAAGTTCCCCAACCCTACGGAAAAGGAGGTGGGAGAGTCACACCTCTGAAGCACAGGGATGTGAGAACTATACGAGAAAACTGTGAAGACAGGGCTAGCATAGGAGGCACTAAGCATTGCTTCTTGTCTTTTTCACAAAAAACTCAGTGACACAGGGATCGTTCCACGGTTAAAACACATGTCAACTGGAGTTAATACATTCGAAATAGTTTAAAATTATTCCCACATCACCGATCAGCCTCTGAAAATGAAAAGCTTAATTTTCAAAAATTATTCATACACTGGAGCAGTCAACTCAGGTTTATTTCTAAACATAAAAATGAGTATAACAAGACAAGGGTGTTTCTGAGATGATTCCTCTTTTATGGCCTCTGAGTTTTTCTGTACAGTCAAAGCCGTTTAGTTTCAGCTATTTCTTGTTTATGTGTTCAATTCAGAAACAATGTATTTAAAGACTGTCTAAATAGGACATACTTTTCTTCAGTCAAAATAATTAAATACATCTGGATATTTATCTGATGTTTACCATATCAACAGATATACAGAAAAAATTCATTCAATTCAATTTTAAGGAACGTTTACCTGAGTTTGCAATTTGAATAAAAGCATAGTACTGTAAATGGTTAACAGAAACCGTTCCTTCAGAAATCTAAAGGATACTTGATCATTAAAGTAACGAACTTTTGTGCTTTAAAATGTTCAAGGCTGAGGCTGTATAGATTGGCAGCATTTCAAATCTGAGTGAGTGGTCCTTGTTATATATCTGATACTGACATACTTCCTTGCTTTAACCATTAATGTAATTCACTATTCAGAGAAATGGTAAATGATCTTCAGATGGAAAAAGACGCATTCCTTACAGCCCCAGAAAGCAACCTCATAAAGGCCTTCTCTCAAGCAACATTTTCAACAGACAAAAAGGACAAGAACCACGCAGCTAAATGAGTTGGGCACACAGGACTCAAATTTGGATTTGAGTCAATCTAACTTGACCAGGTGACTTCCTGAGCAAGTAGCTTAACCTGTATGTCTCTTCGGCTACTGTCACGTGTTGTTGCCAGCAGTATTGGGCTCCCTCCCTGAAAGTGGGAAAAAATACAAAGAAATATAAAGAATGACTAAAATTATTAAAGTTTAAACATCACAGAGGAATTAGGGAACTTAACTTCGATATAAGATACGGCCTTTCAGTTCTCCTTGTGCAGAGAGGCAGCCCAGTACAGCTGGAAGCAAGCAGGCTTTCTAACAAGAGGATCTGAGTTGGAGTCCCAGCTCTGCTGTTTACAAGCTGTGTGACCTCAGCTGTGGTAGCTAACTCTCTGAACCTTAGTTTCCTCATCTGGAAAATGAGGCAGCATACACAGTCAAGTGACTACAGCAAAGTAGTCGTGTGTACTGACTGGCTGGGCAGACAAGCCCAGGCTTGAATCACAGCTCCCCACTGCACTTAAACTTTTGGGGCCTCAACAGCTCATCTGTAAAATGGGAATAATGATATTTATTAGGGTTGTTGTGAGCATTACATGAACTAGGCCTTATCTGATAAGCTATCTGGTACTCCTGGCACATATTAACTATATAATAAATAGAAGTGATTGTTGCTATCCGTAAAGTGAGTATAGTAATAACCACTATAATTTTTATTTACAAAATTAGATGAGATAACATAAGTAAAACATTTTGATAACTGTAAAGTACTATATTAAAACTATCATGATTCTCTTTAGGAGCTCACACGGTAAGGCTCCACTGTGTGACATGGAGTGTGTTCCTTAATGTTGCTGAGTTTTAATTTCCTCATCTGTAAAACGGGTATGATAATACTATCTCAGAGAGTTGTTGTAAGAATTAAATAATAAACAGTGAACGGCAAGTCAACATTATTATTGAAAAAAATTAAACCTCTGACTCTAAATTTCCAGGTGGCTGGGTTGCCCAGTGTTATTCTTGAAGATTTCCAAGAGCGGACTCAGCACAATTCCATGCGTATAAAGCGTGGCACGCAGTAGGTACACCATAAACAGCTCTGAGTGACCCTCCCAGGGTGGCTTGAGTGAGTAGTGGAGATTTACAATGAAATAGTAATTAGTCATTCTCTAACTTCCCCTTAGGCTATAAAAGAAGTTCTATCAGCGGGGTTTTAGCTTTTACATAAACTTCCTGGACGCCAGAATATATACTAGAACAGTCTATTAAAGGATAGTTTTGCTTTTTAGTAGAGGTCCTTCCTGAAGATATCCACGATTAGCAAAACTGACTTCTCACTATCCCCAAACAAGTGAGCAGATCTCTCTTCGTTTTCATCTCTCAGAGGACGGGCTGCAGTCCAGCCCATCTCTTTCAAGGTCACCTTCCTAAGAGTCTATGATAATGAAACACAAGAACTGCCATATGGGGTTCCCTAGATCTGGTATGAGTAATTTTAAAAGGGGAATGCAATCTTAAAAGAAAAAGTAATGGTCTCCAAACACCCCAGGCCTTCTGTACTACCCTGCGAATGAGCCATCACCACCACTAGCTCCACTGCCGGCCTGTGTGACCTTAGACAAATCATAAACCTACTGAAGCTTCAGGTTTCCTAATCTGTATAACGGGAATAAGTATGAAGACCACCCTCCTAAAGTTGTTATGAAGATTCAATGAGCTAATGGAGTAAAGAGCTGAGCACATGGAAAGAACCAATAAACGTTCACCACTGTTAAAACCGCTACCTTGACTGAACCTCCATTGTGCATTCATGTTTCCAGCCTATAAGCTGTTATCCTAGCAAAGGACAATTTTTAGAAAGCTTCCTATAGTTCTGAAGTCCACTATTTGGAGAATCCATCTGTGTTGCTCGTGTCAACACCCCTCACAATCATTTAACCTTAATCACGGCTCCTTCTTAGTCTTGGTTTCTCCCAGATCAAGAAACCCTAATATGTTTACTATATTTTCTAATACTGTACACTTTAACTTTTTTCAAACTTTTAGTGGAAAAACATGGCTATAAAATATCTTGACTTCCTAAATGCCCAATCACCAGAAAATATAATCCTATCATAAATAGATGATTACAGCCTATTTGCTTTGTTGTGGACAGTTATTAATGCTTACAACAAAGAAAAGTCATCTTAACCTGATCTCATAAAGGGTTTCTGAACTCAACTTCCTGAAGAAACCTGAGACTTCTGAGATTCAGTCTCAGCCTAGATGAGTCAGAGCAGGTGACAGATGGTTTTCGGGCAGCGCCAATCAATCCTCTGGTTACCAATAGGGAAGAGTGCAGGACCTAACTCTGAGACAACCCTACTAATTAATTAGCCATTAACAAACAAGAAACTGTCTTAACCTCAGGTCCCACAGAACTGGTATAATCCATTCCCTCATTCCACCCCATTTAGAGTGATACTGAGTGGTGTGTCTGTTCGAGTCTACAGAAACATGGAGGGAAGTGCGTGTCCTACCACGCCAACATAATAAGAATATCCTTGATTTTGTGTCTCGGAGGGTAGAGGTGCCAATCACAGCCTTGATATTATATCCTGGGTGACCTGTAATTAACTATAAGCGCCCACAAGTTTTCAGAGGCTAACTGAACTCTATTTCATGAAATATTCAAAAGAAATGAAAACTGCTGTTGAACTTTAAACATTTTTATGGTGTTTTAAAAACTATAATTCATTATTTTTTTCATGGTAATCTTCAGAAACAGTATCAATATTATCGTTACTACTGTATTATAGAAATTCAAAGTATTGGCATATATTTTCTATAGATATGACAATTTCAAAACAAACCCTTTGGTGTTGGGTTTTTATGTGCACATACTCTTTAGTACTTGGGAAATGTGAAATCCTAAATATCACAAGAGCATTTAAATAGGACTCCACCCCTATTTCTTCCCAAGCTTCTCTCCTATCACCTAAAAAAGGAGGTTTTAAAGGGAAGTTGCAATCAAATTTGAGCTGTGATACAAACTTGAGAGAGAAAATCAGGTCTTTCCTGTCTAATGGGCCTGCTGCACTCACAGGCAGAATGTGACTGATCACAATGACTAAACGGGAGCGAAGAGAAAGCAGCAGAGGACTGTGGGCAGAGCAGAGCTCCTGGAGACCCTGGAGACGAAACCAACGAGCAGCGGTGCCCAGTCCTAAGCGAGAAAGCACGCTGCGGACTAGCGCCAGGCCCACACGGTCAGGCTATTTGTTGGACCCCTCAGACCTACAACTGCACACTTCTAGAAGGAATCGTGGTTTCCTCTGTGAGAACAGACCAAATCTGGCTGCTAAGAGTTCAGGTGAAATAAAAAGGAACTAGTCATTTGACTTAAGGAATCCCTTTAGCATCGTTCCAACTGAGGCAAAGTCTGTCACAGACACAGCTACTACCAACACTGCGTGGTGTCACTCCACACAGCCTGTATTTTAAAAAAGACGCTGGGAGCCCAGAGGCCTGCATACACTTTGCAGTTTCTCTCTCAACTCACTAAGTCAAGGGCAAGGCTCTTATTTAGCTGTCTCTTTCTCATCTACAAAGTGCAAATGGTCATTACTGCCATCTTAACAGGGCTTTTGAGGAGGAAAAAGGAGTTTCTACATGCTGTTCTGGTGAATCAGCAAATTATCCATTTTTATTGTGATAAACAGCTTCTGTATGCCTCTGTGGCAGTGTGATGGTCTGAGGGATAGACAAGAAACAAAAGACGTTTCTTGCCTTGAAAAAGCTTACACAAGCAGTTGGGAAAGTAAGACTAACAGACATAAAAACAACAATTAATTCAAAAATGTCCAAAGCATGTACTTGTGCTTTTGAAAAAGTTCTGACGATAGAAATGAACCATGGAGCACCAACACCAGAGTGGAATTTATTCAGTTCTCCTTCCAGGGTGGTTTCCCCAGCTTAGACTACCTGGAGATTGGCTGGGTCTGCTTTCCATTCTATAAACCCCCCAAACATAAAAGTGCAGAAGGCATAACACCCAGGGGATGTTCCAAAATGCTAACTGGGGGCGGGGTGGTGCACATGTCTCAGGCAAAAACAGAGACAACCA
Source organism: Equus quagga (assembly GCF_021613505.1). Classification (NCBI taxonomy): domain Eukaryota; kingdom Metazoa; phylum Chordata; class Mammalia; order Perissodactyla; family Equidae; genus Equus; species Equus quagga. Next base: position 19,933,568 of record NC_060281.1, read on the forward strand.
TTTATTTAAACCTGCGGACGGAGGAAAGCCAGCTCTCTTCTTTGAGTTAGACCACAGCTTCTGAAGTTCAATAACTGGTACGGGGGAAAAGGAAGGAGCGGCCATGTGTTTCCTAAAATGATATGTAAGGAGTCATGGGCTCTAAGAGTATCTATACTTTCAAACGACTGAAAAGCTAAATTTCATGCCTGCATAAGTGAACTCTAAACACTTGGGGTCATAATAAGAGAGGAAGGAGGAGGCAGATGGTTAGAAAAAAGGCACCCTAGGAAAATGGACTGACTCTAGGAAAACATGTAGAATAATGAATAAGTTTGAGCCCAGGGTGGGGTTGGGATGAGGCGAGCAAAATGGGCAGAGAGCTTTATAAAAGGCCAGTGAAAGGTATGCGTGAAACTCAGTGGATGCTATTAGCAGACCTCCTTTCGTAAACGCTTTGGTTAAACATGTGTGGGTGTGAAGAAGGGCCTGCTTTCCTAAGAATCCCTCACAAGGCACACCGTGGACGTGGTGCAGCACTTCACACAGAGATGGGAGGAAACACAAGCTTCTTCCTGTTTGTGCTGCCAGCAGGCTGCTGTGTAAGGTGACCCAACAACCGCCGAGTCTGCCGAAGCTCCGCGTGACTACAGCGGGCACCTGTCGTGTTTGGGGACTAGGGTACAGTAGAGAGCCCCACATTCCCACCCTGATCCTCCATCCATCCTCTCCCTAATCAGTACTCAGATCAGGTTGTGTAAACCTCAAATATTTCTTGAGAAAACTGGGGTATTTAAAATGAACTGTATATAAAGTCTAGGTTAAGATTACGCCTCTCCATTGCTACCAGGTCAGATAAAGTCAACAATCTTAACAGAGAGAGGCAGATTTACAGTGTCCTAGCCTAAACTATTTCTGTCATATTACTGCCATTCAGAACACAAATATACTCAAATCCATACATACATTTATTCCCATTTCAAAACAATTTACACAAAATACCAAATGTTAAGTTCTATGTCTTCCCTAATAAACCTTTTAGCTAGACTGGATTTTTCGAATGAGCTTTCCCACTCATTTCTGGTTCTCTTGACTAATAGGACACACGGTCTTAAAACAGCCTCCTCCAACTGCAGGAAGAGCCCTGGAGCAGAGGCTCTGGCACTAGCCGTGCGGTCAGGTGCCAATAATTTACCTTCTCTGAGTCTCACTGTTTTCACCTACGAGATGAGAATGGATGGATTCTCTCTAAGATGTTTTTCCAGCTATGAAATGCTATGATTCTAACTACTGAGAAAAGTGAGCTCCCTACCCTCAGTCCTTTCTGGAGACAGCAGTTGCAACAGAAATTACTGAAGCCACGTTGAGCTGGTCTGGGGTGGCTGTGAAAGGTGGCTGACAGGGGATGACACTCAGGGCACCGCCCATCACAGAGCATTTTGGCTCATGTCAACAGAGAAAACACCAACAACAGGATTTTTGACTCTGCCTCTTGTCCCCACTGGGGACTTTCTCAAACTGACCAAGGTAGCTACCAGAATCACTTGGCAGAAGACCAGCCCAACTGATTCACAGAGCTTTAGACTGAAATTTGAGAAATAAGCAGCAAACTATTTGGATAAAACCGGATGCTACATAGGGTGCACCAGTCATGACAACAAGTTATATTACAATACAAACAGTGGAAGAAGAGGAACTTAGTAAATCTTAGGAGAGAATAGAAGGGAAGAGAATGAGAAATGATACTTATAACCTAAGATGTCACACCCCGTAACAAAATGTGAAAAGAAAAACCAGGAAAGAAGTTGAACTGTGAAGATAAGGTAATGAGAAGTACCTTTTAAGTATCACCAACTTCTGGATGGATGGGACTCATGACTGTCTTACAGAAAATGAGGGGATTATCTTACTTAAAAGAAAAACCTAATAGAAGAAACCTAACAGAAGAAACAAGAGACTATATCACATGTCACACCTAGCCTTGGCGTATCCTGGACTGCAACGGTAAGGCCAGCAGAGGGAAAGGAATAAGCTACAAACAGGCAGGACCAGAACCTGAGATATAACTGAGTGTGGTGCTGGCCTTACTTAGTTCAAAGCACGGTACTGAAGCGGGTGTAGCAAATTCAGGTTCAAACCAGGCTGATATTAACATGCAAGGGGTGAGATATGGCAGTTGGGGTGTTATAAAAGGTCCCCAGGCATGGTGATTCCTATCGTCAGATGAATGATGGTATCCATGGTTCTAAAAATTGTCTTCTGCTCGTTTATCAATCATTCATCATGCATTTTGAATAGATGCATGTATCTATTCAAAAAACATGTATTGAGTGCCTACTCTGGGACTGCGCTAGGCACCAGGGATCTTGATGGTGAATAAAGCAGGCCTAATGCCTGGCCTCAGAGAGTTTACGGTTTGGTAGGGGAGACTGACATTAACCAACTAGTCATGCACCTGTGGTAAGTGCTAAAAAGGAGCTATCTCTGGCACCATTAGAATGTACAGTGGGGGATGCCAACCATGCCCGGGGGTCAGGGAAGGCTTCTCCAATGATGTGATGATTAAGCCCTGAGCTGAATGGCAAGCAGAAGCCCAGTGGATAAGCAGGTGGGGTCAAGAGGGTTCTGGGCCAAGTGAACAGCGTGTGCCTAGTTCCTGGGATGGAGGCAGTGTGGTTTTTTTGAGGAGCTGAGAAAGCCAGTGTGATTGGATTACTGACGAAAGGCTCAAAATAGTTGAAGATGAGACTGGAGAACAGGCAGGGAGGAGCCAGGCCGTGCAGAACCTGCTGGGCCAGGCTAGAGGTTTTGGTCTTTATCTTAAGTGTAGTGGAGGTCACTGAGGTGTTTTTAAGTAAGGGGTGACATAATCAGATCTGCATTTTTAAAATCTCCCTCCGCCAGCATCAGAATAGAAACAGGCAGAAGTCCACTTGAGGGTATTATGCTGAGTGAAATAAGTCAGAGGGAGAAAGTCAAATACCGTATGATCTCACTCATAAGTAGAAGATAAAAACAACGACAAACAAACATAGAGCAATGGAGAATGGATTGGTGGTTACCATGGGGGAAGCGGGGGGAGGGCAAAGGGGGTGATTAGGCTCACATGAGACGGGATGGACTATAATTAGTTTTTGGGTGGTGAACATGATGTAATCGACACAGAATTCGAAATATATTATGATGTACATCCAAAAGCTATATAATGTTATAACCCAATGTTACTGCAATTAAAAAATAAATAAAGTTGATAAAAAAAAACTCTCAAATCATTTTTGACCTTAAAAAAAAAAAAAAAAAAGAATAGAAACAGGCAGAAGTTCAGTTGAGGACTCGGCACCCAGGGAACAGTGTGCAGGGAGGCAGCAGCTGCAACAGACACAAGGGCAGAGTCCAGGAGGTGCACTCAGGAGAGCAGGAAGCAGTCTGAGGCGCTCAGCTGCCTCGGCGCATCATCTGATGGTGGGACGAGCCCGGGTCAGGGCGCTTGGGCTGGAGCTGTGATTCTGGCCGCCTCCACCTCAGACCTTCTGGTTCGGGGGAACAGCCTGGGCGTCTGTATTTTTCACGAGCTCCCCAGGTGCTGCTAATAGACGCCAAAGCTTGAGAACAATGGGCATAATTTTTACTGATGACAGAAAGGAAAATAACCCAATGCTATTTTGATTTAGTCTTCCCTATCAAGAAGAATGGTCTTCAAATAGAATGAGCAGAGCAAACTAGCTTAAGAGGAAATTGAGGCCCAAGAGAGGTAAGTAGACAAGGGAGAGCAACTTGGGGTTTAAATGAATCCAAGTTTCTGCTCCCAGATGAATTCTATCCCACAATAGCGCAAGAATCTGTGGAGACTAGCAGGCAAAGGGCTTCTATTTGGCACAGCAGGGTCTACCAAGTTCTTCCTTATAGTCAGTAAACTATGCCCCCTGGAACTCCACTCACTGCTAATCTTAGTCTCACTCCCTGGATTACTCTTCCACGTGACAGTTACTAAATTATTTGAAGATTATGCTTTTAAAAGTTTACTACATGATATACAGTAGTTTTACAATCTCTCACCCATTTACCTTATTCTGATAATGGCATTGCTATTGGTAAAATCTAAATTTCAACTAAATTTTTGGAGCCATTGTTGGTGTTGACTTGCTTGCAGTCCACTAAAAACAGACAAGTCACTTTCAATAGCCTGTGTACAATGAACTTTCCACACTTGATCTCCACTTTGACTACTGGAACGCAGAACAGGTTTATCAAAAATGTTTTTCCTAGAATTACTAGAGCAATAGATTAGAAGAAAGCTCATCTGTCTAGTGTGTAGCTAGACGTCAGCAAGAGAGACGCCTTATCTCTAATGTGATTTATAGTGAATTAAAAGGCCTACCAGAAAGGGGTCATTGATATGGATCATGGTCAGCTTTGAGAGAGGGACACAGGGGCACATTCAAGGACATATTCAAGGGCATTATAACCCTAGTTACCTCCAGCATCTTCATCAAAGTCTTGAAGACCTACAAGCAACCTTTCTAAGCTTCAAGACGAGACAAGAAGTTGGGAAGAATAGCTAAGACACTGGATGAAGCATCAACTATAAAATAACCCTACAAAATGCAAAGAGGAGGTAAAAGTGACACAATGAAACGGAATAAGAAGAAAAGTATAGTGCCGCATTTGGTCAACTCCAAGACAAGACGGGAAAAGTCCGCCCTAAGAGCAGTTTTTCATGGACTGCAAGCCATAGTGTGATGGGATGACATGAAGTTAACACTGTCTTGGGCTGTATTAACGGAGTACTCGTAGACCCCTACCACACTAGTTAGACATAGCTATAGCATTGTGTTTTCTTGACTCAGTGTCAGACTGGAGCACTGGGGAAGGCAGAACAAGGTATGGGACGTCCATCTGTCATATGAGGAATGGTTGAAGAAAGAGGCAAGAGCTCCCATCTACCCTCAACCTTTCCATAGGACACTCCTACTTCCCCCTGGGCTGAAACCTGGATTTCCCCAGATCTTTCCTCCTAACCTTTTCATGTGGCTGCTGCTCATTCTCCAAGGCCACAAGATGAGCCAACTCCTCTTCAGAAGTTCTTCCATTTTTACCATAACCTACCAACCTCCAGAACATTCCCACCCATTGGCAACTGGCTGAACATCTTCTTTGTCTCCCTGACATGTACTGAGTCCTACTGAGTCCTAGGAGAAATCGTCATTCTCACTGATGGTCCACCACACCAGAGCCCACTCCTATTCACCAACTGCAACTACTGCAGGAGATTCTCACAGACTTGCGCTAATGGCTCTTCCAATGATCTCTGTCCTTAGCTGGGTCCTCAATGATGCTCAACCAGTCATTTTCTTTCCCCCTCATTCACCTTGGCGACAGCTCCAAACATTTACTATTTTTCTTAATCCTTTCCCCTACACCCTCATGCCCTCGCCACCTGAAACCACCTTGTCAGATGCTGCCTTCCTGGGACACTGATTTCTAATTTCAGCTCTGAGAGTTTCAGAAATCTCTTGGTGCTTAAGTTCTCTTATTCACTAAAAAAGATTCACAATACTGACTCTTCTGTGAAATCTGTCTTTTAAAGATAGTTAAACCAACTGTTCTTAAATAGTTGAAAAGCAAGTCTTCATCAAAATAAACAAAGCCCTGGAAAGAATCTGATGGTCTTAACTGGGAGTAGTGCCATACAATTTTATTCCTGGAATACTTCTGCATACATTAGAATGAAAATACTTTTTAAACTGATAATATCTACAATACATTGTTGTTGCTATTAATACTACATAGAGCATATACACCAACTCTCTGTTTGAGGCCCTGGGTGTCCATCCATGATTAAACATCAAATACACCACCAGAGCATCCTCTAGACAAACTGCACGCCCGCCTTGCCCCTCTCCTGGGCCAGCCCTGCAGGTTGAATATTTCATTCAGAGTTAGACTCCTATTCTGATCATTTTGCCCACAGTCCGTTGCAAAAGGTAAAGAAGGGTGAGAAAGGTCCTTAGGCAACTAGTAAAGAGGAAAGATATGTATACGTGTGTGTACACATATACATACATACATGTATGTAAAGCTGAAACTAAACATAAAACTAAAAAGTGAAAGATGACGCATTGGAAAAGAACAAGAGAAAGAAACCAAGACTTGCTGTGGGCAGAGACCCAAAGACAGGCCAGACATGGAACAGTCTTGGGGAAGGATGAAGTGAGGCGGGATGCAGGACATGGGCACTTCTTATCACAATTAGACATTAACTATGCATCTTCTAATCCAGATAGGAGGTAATTACAAAGACAAGTTTTTGGAACACAAGACATTAATTTTTCTTGGAATGTATTCCCTCTCCATTTTTCCAAAAGCATAACAAAGCCAGAGCATCTTCAGTTAATAAGGGAATTCCAACCGACAGAAGTACAGAGACCTTTATTTAAGAAGCTAATCTATGGATGCTGCTAACAGCTCAAGCAACAACATGACATGTTGACTGCCAGCCCTTTACAGGGCCATATGGAGCTTTATTCTTCAAAGTCAGCCCAGGCTGGACCTGAACTCTGTTCTTCCTCATAAGGTGGCTGCCAGAGATGAACAGAGATGAAACTGTGTTTACACACAGGATTTATACCATTTTTTCATAAAGATTGTAAGAAGCAACCTCCTCTAAAGAGATTTCCTGCTCACATACGTGCATGGCAACAGCAAACTTACCTGGCTATCCTGCCCCAAAGATCTCAGAGGAAAAAGACAGGAAAAGACTTTCCAGTAACTTCAGAAATTAAAACATAGCATCACCAAAGTGAAAGAACATACTTCCAACAAGCTGTCTTTGAGTGTGGTGACGCCAGCTCCTTAAGACACAAGATGCCTAGAGGTGAGCAGGACCACAGTGGTCAGAAAGCATGAGACCTCACTCAACTCCCACTCTCCACAGCCTCCAATTCTCACCGAGTCCTTCTTTCTGCTCACTCACAGTCACTGAGCCTCTCACAGGTTCGCTCTCCCTCACACTCACGGCCACCACCACCTCACTCCATGCCCACTGAGCCTCCCAGCTTGGTTCACAATAAAGAGTCGTGTGGTCGCTCAGCGCTTGAACAGAAGAGTAATTTGAGACACACACTACTCAGCCATGCTTTCCTATTTTGGAAAGGATTACGCTAGTAAATGTTTCAGTGCGAGCACAGTGGACTCAGGCCTCAGACAGCAAACATATACACAGCCCAAGCCCAAGCGGCCTAACTGGCAGAGATCCTCTTAATGCATAAAAGAGCAATGCCTGCCAAGAGAACACAGAATCAGGCTGAGGTTGCATGGAAAACACTTCAGTCAATGTAACTGCTGATGGGATCATGATCATTCCACATGATGTCGGGCAAGGTGTTTTTCAAGATAGTCCTAAAAATGTTACCTTGAATATATGCTCATATGACTGTAATTTAATCACCAAAAACAATTACATCAAGTTTTAAAGTATAATTCAGATACTCCTAATGCATCCCTTTTATAAAAATATCATCTCTGAGGATCCTAAATAATATCCAAAGGAGAGGAGAAAAAGAAATTAGTCCCTTAAGACACATGTCACTTAGATTGTCAGCAACATGCCCAACTTGATGGAAACAAGGGTGATTGCCTATAAGAATCTGGAACTCACAGTCGACTATAATAGCTGAAGAGGCCTTCAGCAAGTCATTTCTCAAAGAATCAAGTTCTTCCACCTGTAAAATATGTACTTTTCAGGATTGCTTTAAGGCTTTAAAAAGAACTTTATATAAAACCGGTTCATGAATGGTAAAGAGTTGCATAAATGAAAGCTGTTAGGCACTGAAATGGGAGGAAACTGAGCCATGATAAAATATACTTCAGCCTCCCAAGGGCACGTGGTAGTTAAGAGCATAGGACCCTGGAGCAACACAGATCTGGCTTTAATTCCTGTATTTACCACTTACTAGTTCTAAGTGGGACCTTGGGAAAGTTATTTAGCCTCTCTGACCCTCAGTGTTCATAATAATGTCACCTATCTCATAGAGCTGTTGTGAGAGGTGTGGGGGTTAACATCAACAGAACGCTGCCTGGCACCCGATATGCATTCATAAATGGTAGCTAATAGCAACTCAAGCACATAGGTACTAGAAAAATCCTAGGGCTAGGATAATAACGGGTCACACTTCCTGAAAAAGTCATCACCAAACCAAAGTGACCAAGCACTAGGCATTATATAAGACAATGGTGACACAAAGATAAATAAAACAAGGCCCTAGACTTTGAAAGTTTAAAGTCTGATGGAGGAAACAGACAGGTAAATAAATAACTGTCACCATGTGGAACAGTGGTATAGGAGCCTTAGACTCAGCTTGGGTAGATTGGAAGAGGCGCCAGCATTTGATCCAAGTTTTGATGGAACAAGAAAAATGCTACAGTCCTTAACCTCCTCCTGGGCTACTGCAGTAGCTTCCTGAAGGAGGACCTGCTTCTACCACCGGCCCCTTACGATCCATTCTTCACACAGGATCTAAACGGATTTTTTAAAAACATGTAAATTAGATAATGTCATTCTCTTGCTTCACACCCTTCAAGAGCACCCCACTGCAATTAGAACAAAACCCAAGCTCCTCACCAGGGCCTTGAAGACTCTCCTCTGAGTTTAAAACAGTGATTATTTTGAGCAGTATCTCCTCACATAATATTCCTTACTCCACGGCTATCGCCACATTCTGAATCACAAGAAGCAGACATTTGTGACAGACTAGGTGTTTCCTAGCACCAGAGACAGGCACCAGATGTCTGAAAGATAAAAAAAGACGCAGAGGAAGAAACTTCCTCAGGAAGCCGTGGGGAGGCCCTGGGCCCTCAGGCAGAACATCAGCCATTAAAGACTGCGATAGAGTGACACCATCAGACCAGCACTGCCAAGAAGGCAGCCCATCGCATGGCCAGGAACTTTAGTCCCAGGAACTGCCAGAGACACTGAAGGACACCAGCATGAAACACTTAACGCTTATGACTTCCTCAATCAGTGATTTCTAATTTCATTCTGCCCCTCTGGGAGTTTGACAGGCCTTTTATGTTGGCAAGTGGCAGCACTAGCAGTGAACACACAACTGTGATCGTTATCTACAGTTTTGGGGTAAGAGCTTGAGACATCAAGAGAGCCAAGCCGATGAGAGTTAACTGGGCCCTTTCTGTAACAAACATCTTTATCCAAAGGATTACATGAACTAAAATGCAAATATGCCATATTGCAAAGAAGTTATAAAATCCATTATAGGTAAGGCTCATAGAAAGAATTTAAATTTAATCATGCAGTTACATAGATCCTAAACTGGAATGACATCAAATAGTTTAACTATCAAAGTGATATACTGAAATGTGATATCTCCCGTTCTTGCTCATCACCAGGGAACAATGGGACCCTGGGATAGGAAATTAGAAAGAACAGTTAATGCTAACAAGCCAGGATATTCCAACCTTTCTTGCACTGATTTCTTCTCATCTAAACTTTCATTCATTCAACATTTAATGAGACGCTACCACTGTGCTGGGCACAAAAGAAAATACATCCCTCAAAGAATTCACAAGCTAGCAGGGGAGAAAAAAGCAAACACACCAGAGCTATAAATAAGGCAACCCCAACTAAAGCCTAGAATAGGGACAGGCAGCCTCCACATGCAGGTTCCAGGACTCTTTCCTGAAGAAAATAACAGTGACCTTGAAGGATGAGTGGATCTTGACAGCAGACAGAGACCACCATCAATAGACTGGGCTGAGTAAGGGAATACAAAGAGGAGAACGTGTACTCAAGGAACAACCTTAGAGTCTGGGGCACAGGACGTGGCCGTGCGAGGGCTGCGGAGAGCCACTATCCTCTTCATTAGACTTTCACTCAAGGACAGAACTTCTCTTCTGTGCCTCATACTACCAAAGACCCCATTCTCGACATGTGGTAGGCTCTAAATCATACTTATTAAATAAGTAAGAAAATTAATCCAGAGAGAAAAAGATGAAATCTACTCAATTCACTTTGAAGTTGCTGCTGCCATGGGGATTCTGGGGTTTTCCTAATAATTTGGGTCACAGCAGAACTCGATACATCTTTGGTTATAGGCAGATACTTGTATTATCTCACTAATAATATGGAAGCATTTAAAGAAAGTGCACATGGCCAAGAGTAGGTAGCAGTGGCATGTATCTGTGTGTGAATCTGCAAATTTGGGAAGTTTGAGAAAGCTGTTGGGCCTAATACCTTGTGCGTGTTAAGAAAAATGAGAAGGCTGATCTGTAGATCCATTCTACCAGTGCTATAATCCCAAAATGCAGAGCTAATGCTCTGTAATATAATCCCAGAAAGCTATCAGTACCTAAAAATAAACTTGTTTTTTATTTTCATTTTTAGAAATATATCCAGTGAATATTTAAATATTTTTAAATGATCATGATGGAATTGCAGCACGGTATTATATAAGAAAAAGCAGACTGCCTTGAGCCAGAGAACTAATTCCGCTCTGCCACTGACTTGCTGTAAAACTGCAGACAAGAAGCTTAACCTTCCTGAGCCTCCCAACAGGGAGGAAGGATGAGAGGCTGGCAACTAGAGAGGAGCCAAGGCCGTGGAGGTGGCCACGCTCCTGTCTGCTCAGATGCTTTTCTGGCCTCGCCGTGCCCCACACCTCCTCAGAGCCTTGCTCTACACTCACATCTGGGGGCGGAGCTGCTAACATGCAGATCCTCTTCACAACTTTTCCCAGCCTTTGGTTCATGAGATCTAAGGTACCTTCAGATTCTAAAACGTCTTCTGGGTCTATTTTATGATGTCATCTTTAGGTTTGAGGACAAAGCCTTGGGAAAAGCATCTTCTTAAGTGAATCAAGCAACGCAAAGGTTCCAAAGGCCATTTTAAAAGCAGTAGTCATTAGCAGAACATAATGAGCTAACAGTTAAGGATTAGAATATAGAAAATCAAACATTTAAAGAACCCAGAGGTTGCCAAATAATAGAACGTATATTTTTCTTATATACATTTTATGAGCCATCATAAGCCCCTTACAAATCACATATAAACACTTTTATATATGTATACATATACATCTACACACACGCACACAGTTTAACGATTACTATAAGGAGAAAAGGACAGCTGTTACGAACCTTAGTCAATGATCTAAAGTCTGCTCCTTTAAATGCAGTAGCAACTGTAGCTATAAGCTTCAAATGCATGAGTTAGTGTGAATTCCACCTTTGCATTTTTATCAAGGACACAAGTCTAGTGAACACATTAACCTTTTGATTCCTACACATCAATGTGTGGAGATTTATCTAGACTAACACGTGCTATTCTTCACAGAGCTCTAAGGGTCTCCCTGATGCAGAGATCTAGTTCTCTTCACTGTTTACATATTTTATTTTTATAATTCTACATTATTTTTAAAATACATACTCAGGCATACCCATATATTGAGACTAATATGCATATTATGCACAGAAACCTACCCTAAGTAAATATCCAAGAAGGTATATACATAATATGGGCAGGAGAGAAGGAGAGGCAGGTCAGTTAGTTTATAAACAATTATGTTTATAAACCATTAAGGACACTCAAAACCTCACCACTATAGACAAAAACCTAACCATGAGAAAAGATCCAGCTTGAGAGTTTACTGTACATTTTGTTTTGAGTGATTTTTCCTCTATTCTAGTCTACTTCTTCTGCCAACAATAGCAACTAGATGACACGGAGAGCTCCTCTCAGCTCTCGATACTTGTGATCTGCAAATTAAGGATCTGTGATGATGAACACACTCTCTTGTCACCATGACCTAAAAGCGATCAGACTAGTCCTAAAATAAGATCTGGTTTTGCACAAGTGGGGCAGAAAAAAAGACGAGCTGGGAGTCTTAATGCACCAAATGTGAATGATTAGTCTATAATGCAATACTGATGTTAATTTCAAGAAGAAAGGTAAAGTAAGCAGCTCACTAGAATATATAAAGAGAAATATTGCATGAGGAACTGGAGCTAAATGTGAATCAGAAGTGAATTCTGTCTGCCCGATGAGCCGCTTGTTGACCTTGCCTTATAACCACCAATCAAGACTTCCTGTCAGCCCTGGGTAATTTTCAAGCAAACTTAATGAAACAGTTATATATGTAAGAAATTTAAGCCCAAATCTGAGAGGGTAACCACTAATTTTCTAATAGTGAGGGTGCGAGGTTATCCCCTGCCCCACCTGGACACAATACAGAAACTTACAACAGACATTCTCCCAGAGAGCAGAGTCATCACCATTCCATCAGTGTGCAGACTGACATTGCTCCAGAGCACAGCATCAGTAGAAACTTCCCCAAATTTTACCCCAAAGTTATCGAATATTGGAATTTGTTTTTTATTAAAAAAAAGGTCAGCTTCTTCAAGTCTTGATTCTTTAATAATAAGCCGTTTCACAGCTGCAGGAGTTTTGAAGTGAACACATCTCATCTGGTAGCCCCTCACCCCCAGCCTGCCAGAGTCTGTGCAAGTGAAACCTATGAGTCTGTCTTACCTGTAATCTGACTCTGTCCTTGTGGATTAAAAGGACTTGGTGCAGAGTTCAGGGAGGGCCGTGGGTTCTGAGGCGGGACACCTACTCTCATACTGGGATGAGGAATGCGCCCTAAATCACTGAGGCGGTCAGAGAACAAACTAGGTTTAGAGTCATCAAGCTTCTGTCTGTGCCCTGGAAACAGCAAATCATAAAATAAAAGCATATTAATTAGCTGAACAATTGACCATGCTAAATAGATATGTGAACATACATACTGGGGGTTTAAGCCAAGGAATTATCAATACTGGTATTTATCATGAAGCGTCCATATCATGCCTTCTATTTCAAACTGCTTCATAAGCATCATCTGGTGGCAAGCATCCTAGTTCTGTCCTATAAGTGGAGAGCTGAGGGTCCCAGAGGGCGACTCGGAGTCAAGCATCTGCAAGGAGGCCGGATGCTGGAGCTCAAGAGGAACTCTCTGGGTGCCTCCTCCAGCCTCTCGGTGAGGATGGGAGAGGTGAATGTGTGCTGGGCTGTGTTTGCTTGTTTCATGAAGGAGAAACCTCCCCTGAAAGAGAGTCCATGCAGGCGTCACATATTGTCCCAAAGCTGGGGCAGAAACAGACACAAACACATCTGTCAAAGGGAAATTTCCATCATGACCGTAGTGACTTTTTTCTTTTTTATGTTACAACTATACCCTACTGAGACCCTTTTCTGGAAAAAGGAAAACTCAAACCTAGAACCCCTTTAAGAAGAAAAAACAAAAATACAAGCAAGGAAACTCAAATTCTCAAGAGGAATCTACATATTTTGTGATATGCCAAAGCCTGAGAGCATATAATAAACTCTGCTAAATCAGAGGGAATGCTTTTTTTATTTTAAATCTAGTACTGTGGTTTTGTAAAAGAAACTGAAAAATACCCTTTGGGTTACCATGCGAATGTGAGAATCCATTATTTAAAAAAACAAAAAACAAAAATGTTGTCTCTCTTCTAGTTTATTCAAGTCCAAATCCAAGGAAATTCTAGATATTAAAGAAATACGTAAATTAAAATATAACCAAGGTACTAAGACTTTTTAAAAACCATCAAATCATTCTTAGCAAAGAGTAGAGCATTGTCCTGGTGCAAGTATAAGAGAAAAACATCTGAATCTTGGTGCGACACTGGGTAAGTATAAATCTGTAGAGTGGTGCAATAGTGAGCTAGTACAATGACGCCTAATACATAAACAGAAATATACTGTGGATTCTTTCTGCCATACTCTGTACCAGTGAAGCCTCGGTAGATGGCCCCAACATTTTAGTAAAATCTTAAGTAACTCAAGCTGATTCAAAGAAAAGCCATTAAGATGATGACTGAAACAAGAATTTGCCCTTTGAAAAAAATTAAGGAAATTAAGACTACATCCACAAAAGAAAAAAATCTTGAAGGAGGATGAAGAGCCTTAAGAATGGGACGGTATATCCTGGGAGTGGCCAGAACACCTCACCTTCCACTTAGCACAGGAGAAGAGGAAAATCAGGATAGGGTTAAGTTGAACATTAGAATTTCCCAACTATAAGCTGTCTTCATAAGACAAATTCCTTATTTTATTTCCCCCAAAATGTATTTTCCTGTCTCCTTTTTCATTGCCTACCCAGCCCAAAGAAAACAGACAGGAAGCCAAGGCTTGGTAATATGAGTGTAGCTGTCTCCACAGCCAAACATGTTCCAACCAGGCCCATTAACTGAAATGCACCCACCACCCTATTTCCTGCCTGTGTAAGTTTGGGCATCTGCTGTAACAGAGGCACCAAGACTAGGAGAAAAATGATTAGGGAAACTCATCGTTTGTTGATGGCTGTCTTCCCATCAACTTTTTATCCAGATTAGAAATAGACTTTAGAACTCTAAAGGACCTGTAGAGATTACCCAAAACAGCTCATAGACCCTGGCAAGTAAGGTGTTCACAGATGAAGTGACAAGGGCCAGCAGAGGTCAAACAACTAGCCCGCGGTACTTGGATACCGCCTAGCTCGGCCTGGTCTGGGATACAGATCTAGTCCCACCTGCCTAAGCATTGCACTCATCATGTGGCATCACCAAGGCTGCCATGCTAGCTTTCTCTTCCCTTCCTCTCCCAGCTGCAATGGAACACTGAAAATAGCCAGATCGACAGAGTGAGACACCTCAGAAGTAAGCCCTGGGAGGTGCCAAGGCTGGTTTTCAGTGCAAGCAGAAGCAGCAGCAAGGATTCAATTACGAAGTTAATAGCTCACCCGTTACCCTAAACAAACTTGCATCAACACATCTTGCTGTGTCTAACTAGTCTCACCATCAGGGAATTATATGGTACTTGTCACAGTTAGATCCATGGATTCTGTTCCTCAAACACATACCAAAAGAAAAAGTATTGGTATGGTGTTGACACAGCTGTAAACATTAACAAGAAAGCTTATGGAATTGTCCCTGGAAGTTATTTTTTTTAATAGGCCATATTTTTGGAATGGCAGATTCCCTGAGGGTTAAGGGGAGGCTACATGATCTTGCATGGTTCCTTTAAACACTGGGACTTTATGTGGGCCATGGGTCACAGGAAAATTTAATAAGCTTTGCCTGTGTTTTCTACAGCCCTTTCATTAGGTTTTCATGGAGACTGTATGAGATGTAAGCTCAGTGTACGGATGTGTGAGCACACTAATTTTCTCTTAGCCCAGAGGTTCAGGGGAGTACTAGGAGGTTGTAGGCAGGAATAAAGGACATGGAGTAGCACTGATAAGTGTGAAAAATTTAAGAGCAGGTGAAATTTTAAAAGCCTCGATGACCTTTTGGAAATGATCTTCAAAGATGAGCTACCAAGTACCCACAGACACCCTGGAGCCATTCAGGGACCATCTATCTGACGCTGCATGTATACAAAACACACAAGCGTTTTTCCTTGTCGACGTCTTCCCCTTCACAGCCACCACCACAACCACAACAAAATTCTTACTGTGCAAGGAAGAGCAAACGCTGAAGAGGTTCTCTGTCTTTCAATCGTGACAAATACCCGCTACCGCTAAACCACATCAGGGTAACACTTGAAAGATGGGCAGAAAGAAGATGTACTTAAATCCTCAGCACCCAGGCAATCCCTTCAGAAGTCAAGAACACAAAAGACAGGGTGCAATGACTTAAATCAAGGACAGGGTACTCTACCATGGCACAGGGAGAAGTAAACCTCGTCCACGGGGCCAAAGATATTCCAAACAGGAGGAAGGAATAAAGAATGGAAGACTCTTGTGTTTAAGAATATAGACAAGCTCGGTCCTGGATCCTCTTCTGTAACTGCACTTTCTCCCCTGAGCAGTGGCTCTTCCACCCTAGCTTGATAAGAAAATCCTCCAAGCAGGGGCTGGCCCAGTGGCACAGTGGTTAAGTTCGTGTACTCCACTTCAGCAGCCCAGGGTTCACGAGTTCAGATCCCAGATGGCAGATCTACACACTGCTTATCAAGCCATGCTGTGGTGGTGTCTCACATACGAAATAGAGGAAGATTGGCACAGATGTTAGATCAGTGACAATCTTCCTCAAGCAAAAAGAGGAATATTGGCAATAGATGTTGGCTCAGGGCCAATAATCCTCATCCAAAAAAAAGGAAAGAAAATCCCCTAAGGAGCTTTAGAAAAGTATGGATGTCCAGGCCCCACACTGGCTCAATTAAACTGGATTCTCTGGGAGTGGGTTCTGGGGAAAGTTATTTGTTTGAAAGCTCACCACGTGAACCAATGTGCAGCCGAGCTAGAGAACCACTGCCCATGATGATGTCACGGTCCCCTCCACTCAGTCCCTCCCATCCCTGGCCGAGCCCTGACCTCTGTCCTGAGTTCCAGGTTTGTGGTCCCACTGCCCACCTGACTCTCCCCTGGGATGTCTCAAAGGTATCTTAAACACATATATTTAAGACAGAATTCCTGATTCTTCTCTCCAAAGAACTCTACTCCTCCCTAAGAGTCCACCCATCTCCTTATACGGCACCAGCCACCAAATCGCTTAAGCCAAAAACCTGGACATTTTCCTTGATTTCCCCTTATCTCCCACTCTCCACATTCAATCCATTCCTGAGTCTTGTCATTTCCATCTTGAAAGTCTATCTCAGATCCATTCAGTTCTCTCACTTCCATCGGCACAACCCTAGTCCAGGACGCCATCATCTCTCTCTGGGCTTCGGACATCGCCTCCTTTTCATTTCCCATCCCAGGACCTTTCCATCTTCCTGAAATGCTCCCCCCCGATTCTTTGTATAGCCTGCTCCTTCTCATCCCTTAGACCTCAGGGCGAACACCACCTCCTACGAGGAGGTAGAGGTCCTGCCTGCCCACTACACCCAGGGTAGGCTCCCTCCTTCTCAAGCACACCATCTGTTAATTCCTTTACGGCTGTTACCACAGTCTGTAATTATCTTGTGTATTTATTTATCTCCCCTGCAAAACGGTGAGTCCCATGAGAATGAGTGTTCTGTCTCATTTACAGCTGTTTTCCCACAACCTAGTTCAGTGCCTGCCATATAGTAGGTGCTCAATAAATATGTGTGTGATAAATGGATGAATGAATATTCTCCTCTTTTAGATAACTGTCTTGGTTGAGTGAAAACTTTCTGGCCCAAAATATCATATCACAACACTATACCCAAAAAACTCTTCTCTTCTTATCTGGCAGTCTAGTGAATCCGAATCCAGTGGGCAAAGCCTTTCTTTAGACACCAGCCTTTACTGGTGCTTCCTAAGAAATTTCCCTGAAGCACAGGGAAATTAAGTGGAAGCTTGCTTTCTTGCTTTCTGAAAAAGCCCCACTTGCTCTCACTACAGTCCTTAAGCATTGTTGCAAGTCATTGAGAATCAAAGAGCTGAGAAGGACAACAGAAATCATTTAGACTCTAAATTTTAGAGCAATGTCCTTCTTTTATGGATGAGGACCATGAGTCTGCGAGAGGGGAAGCGACTTGCCCAAAGTCACACAGTCAGTGGCAGGACTAGGACCCAGGTTTTCTGATTGCTGGTCCAGGGCTCTTTCCCCTCTCATTGCCAACCAGCTTATTCTAGATTATAACAGTACAGCAGCAGTCATTCAGGGGAGATCATGGTCAGAAGTGAATTTAAAACGGGAAGAAAACAGTAGTTTTCATAACAAATTTCTTTTAGAAAGTTGAATGTGTTTGGCTGAATATGACTTTTGTTGCAATAAATTCAGGGGCACAAGAATAAAGCATGATTAAAAGGTCACAGCATTCACACATCCTCAGAGCAAAGACGTATGAGGAACTGTTAAGTCACTAAGCAAGAGTCCAGCTAACTGTCCCATTCTCCCCGACCCAGCTCTTTTGGTCCAAGGGCAACGAACCCACAATGAAAGTTGGTCATACTGACATTAGAACTTCTGCTTAAAAAATCATGCATCTGAAACGGGTACGTGAAGACTCTGAGACTGTGGTATGTGGCCCGTGACAATAAACTTGCCTCTGTGACATGACTCATCTCGCCCACTTTTATAAAAGTTGATTGAGAACCACCTAACAACTCTGGAGAGGTATTGGGCCCCTGGCCAGAAGCTCACACTCCATGCGCTATATTCGCAACACGATGCACTGCTCCAGTTAGAGCGCTCCTCCCCAAGAATGCCCCAAGACACCTACAGAAGAGCGCACCTTTCGAAAACAAGGCACCTTTTACAAAGAGGGCACCGTGTCACGGCCAGTCCAGCCCAACGTGGCACAGCAGGGTCATTTTGCTGACCATTAGCAAATGATGTCTGGCAGCTCATCTTTTTACCATTGCATTTTAAATCGGTTTTAAACACTGACTTCTTTTACTACATATCTCCTTGTATCTTGGGTATTATGAACACACAATCTTTAAATAAAATTAACTTAAGAGGCAGATCTGCACTAGAGCGTCAATCAGGAATCAGTCCTACGTCCATATTCAGGTCAGTTAGTCCAGCTAGTGTGTGCTGGGCATTTACCACATGCAAGTCTCAACAGGCATTATAAGGAGGCGAGCAGACAAAACGTACACCATAACATAATGCCCTTGCCTCAAGCAGTCCACAGCCTAGTAGGAAAGAAAGGCAAGCAATTAAACATAACTGACAAAGACTGTGGCGAGGGCAGTCACTAAAATGCTGTGGTTTGGGGAGCAATGGAGGAATCATAAATATGGACTACTTCAAAATATTAAGGAAGTGGTGCTTTTCGTGATTATGTAAGAATAGGCCTTTATTTTTTAGAAGGGCTCACTGACATATTTAGGGATTAGGCGTCATGATGTCTGGTATTTGCTTGAAAATATTTTAGCAAAATAACATGAGGCAAAAATGGCAAAATGTTATTAATCATAAAATAAGCTGATGGGGTTCTATTAAATATAATCTCTTTTAATGTATGCTTGAAATTTTTCATATTAAAAAACTTCTTTAAAAAATTAAGTGCTATAGGAAGAATAGGAGAGCCACTGATGTCGACTAGAAGGAAAGAGGAAACCCTTACTGAGAGATCATTGGGTCCTCGGAGGAGAAGCGGGATGGTGATAAGCAGAGAAGGAAGGAAGGAGGGAAGCTGGCTGGAGGACAACTGACAGAAACACGACAATAAATATCTTGTGAGACAAGACGGTGCGAAACATGTATGTGATACTAATCTAAACAGAGGCACACTATTCTTCAAATCACTTGATACCTCTAGTTCTACAATCACACACTAATTCTTTTAAATTGTGCAATATATATGGGAATCTGCCCTTTTAAGACAGATCTTTTTATCCCCTGGCAATAAAACGATACTCTGGAGGCCCGAGCGCCTCCTCTGCGGTGCCCTCAGTCTTCCCTGGAGGAGAAGGGTGACCGGGGAGACATTAGCCAATTCTGCTGTCAGCAAGTGTGTGACAGAATGAGATCTGGTCCAATACTCCAGGGCTCAAGCCACAGGGTAGGACTATTTAAGAATGCTGTGACAATGATCCTTGTTGTGAAAAAGAAAAGAGGTAGGGGCTTGCGTCGGAACTACCAACTTTCAGAATAAACTGGTTATACAGCAACAGGGCTGCTGGTCCACAGCAGTTCTGGGGGAGAAAAAAACGATGCCTTCAGTTCTAACCTCTCTACCCTGATGGTGGTACACGAAGGACGGTCTGTAGGGAGGGGTTAGGGAACGGGCCGACTAACTTTAAAGACATAATTCAATTCCAAATGAAATTACTTGGAATTCCACTACTAAGGATGGGCCTTAGTACATTCTCAGAGAGCTCAGTTCAGATGGTTTCCAGCAAGAGCAATATACCAGGGAAGATTACACAGACTCAAGTGAGTTCTGAGGGAAGCCATGCAAAGTTTGGCTCCAAATACTTTATAACTGAGGCTCTGGATTAAAAACCTTGATTTTCTGCATTCCTACATACGTGTGAAAACGGAAATACTATTGAGAAAAATGAAACTCTTCTCTGTTTACATTAGGACGACTACATTTCACTGGTGGTTTGTGAAAGTCTAAAAATCAAAGACCTATATTCTTGTAGCGCTTGTAATGTTTAGTTAGGCCTTCGCCTCTCGCTGGCACACCCCCTCCCCCAACCAACACAAACAATCCCAACCAGCTTCTCCTCCAATTTCCTTATTTCTATTAATAACTCCATTTTCTAGTCTCCCAGGCTCAAAATCCAGTATAGGTATATCTTTGCCACCTCTCTTTCCTAGGACCCATCATCCAGTCAAGCCCATTCCCATAGTTTCTACAAGGATGGGCTTCTGCTTTGCATTCCCACAGAACCACTCCCAACCTCCCAGTGGGGACTAATACCCCAAAGGAGCAGCCTGGCGTGTTGGAAAGGCCACCGCACAGTTGGATGACCAGAGGAAGGGATGGAATGGAACTTTCTGGGCCTACCAGAAATGAAGGCTTAGTTTCCATAATTTCTAAAGTCCGTTCAGTCCCTAAATCCTGACATTAATGTTACTCACCTAGTCAAAACCACTCAACTGTCTTATACCGTCTATTGAATTAAACAGAAGCCCCAGAAAATACGTTCTCAGTGTACTCTGTCACTCTCACTTCCGATGGCTCCAACTGTACTGCTCCAAGCCTGTGCTCTACTCACAGTGGACCCGCCACAGTTCCTCAAGGAACCCCTGCGCCTTTGCCTAAACCGTCTCCCCCACCTGGAATACCCTCTCCCCATCATCTCCGTTTGGCCAAATCCCTTCCCAATCTCAACTTGGTCATCAGATTGTTCTGGTCTTTTCTGTCTCTAGGGCCTCGGTGATCCTTCTGGTTTCTATCTCAGCAAGCTGAGAGCAGCTACAAGTGTTTTTTGTCCACCACATGTGGTTATACTTAAGTGTAGTAGGCATTCAGTAAGCATTAACTGACTACGAATTGATGTAAAATATGTATACAAAATTTCAAACCCTATTATCTTAGATTCTCCTGGACTTGACTGTGAACTCCTTAAGGATGGGTGTCATGTCTCATGTCTAGCACCTAATTTGCAGCCTAGGTACAGAGAAAGCACACAACACATGTTTGTGGAATTAATAAATACAAACACCGATAAATTTAGAATTCTCTCTCCTTTTGTCCAGTAAAAGACAGAGAGGAGGGAGGAAAAAAAAAAAAAAAGGCTGGTTATTGGGAAACATTTCCCACAGTAAAACTGATGAGCCTATAATCTTTGCTGGGAAAGGCTGCTGAGTCATCTTTTTTCCTAAGAGTGTGCTGTCTGGTTCAGGTCAAAAACTATTTCTGGACTAGAATAATGAAATGGACTAAGAAGCTGTCTTCATGTTTAAGGCCTCTAGCCCCTCTGAGCCACTGGAAATTCACAGCCGTGCAGCATGACGTGTGCGCAGGCCCCAGAGCTCACCCAGGACAGCCCGGGAGAGGAGACAGCCCGAGAGCAGTGTTAGTGTGTGGCTTCAGACAGAGGACCACAGATCATAAACAAACCTCCTTCCAGGAGATTCTTCTCTGATGGCATTTCAAAAATGAACTAACACAGCTTCTCTCTAAGGGCCCTTCTTAATATATAAACCAATTTCTAAAGGAAAAAAAATCATAATCACTACCACATATCTTCCAGGGCCCCCTTTCAGCCCTTAAACAGAGTCAGGCACGCAGAATTCAGTTTATCAAGGAGGAAGAAAGGAAGAACAATTTCACCCAAGAGAGGTCTGAAGCCTTCCAGTCTCTTGGGTAAAAACATAATTATGGGAAGAAAAACATAATCTACTCAAGAGACATAATTACATAGTTAAGCCATAGACTCCATAGAAATATTCTAGGAACTCCAGTTCATAGAAAAAAAAAATGTTAAAAGCTGATTTTGCTTTCTTTTAATAATAAAAGGCTCCGGTTTCGATCAGTGAGTAAAAAGTTCACTCTCCCAAACTCATATGTAGTCATTTTTTAAATACAATTAGTCATATGACAGAGATCACTCAAGGACAGCCTCTTTCAAAATGCAGGCTTCTAAATGTTAAAGAAGTCAAGATCTTCCAACTAATATAGAAATGAAAGAATTGTGAAATATTATTTTGCACATATATAAATACAAGTTCCTTTATGACTTTTAGATTTTAGGCTGTGGCCAGTCGTGACAATCAGGGAATAAAGTATTCAGAAGAAAGGACGGGGCCGTCAGGCTGTGCTCGTATGGGTCACACATCGGGAGTAACTGCTAATAAACATATGCTTAGAGTATAATCCTTTTCCTTGAAATAATGGACTCAAAAAACCTGAGACATCTAAAGGAAAAGGAACACATGGGAGGTAAGAAGAAAAAAAAAGGATTAAAAAAAATTTAAAGAAAGGCCAGATGAAAGCATAATGGAAATACACGAGAGGAGATGTAATGCTTTTTGCAGGCAGGCGAACAAAGAGTAAACAGAACCTGGCTGTGTTCACTGCAGCCCCCTTCCACGTCCTGACATCGCTAATCTGCTCTGCCCCTGTACCTCCAAATTCGCTGGCGCTGTCCTTGTAGGTCCAATCCTGCTATCCTTGACTTTGTCTGCCTGCTGTTTCCAAGGGACGCTTCCTGCCCTCCATTCTCACTCAAAGTAAAATTATATGAATTAGAATTTTTCAGAGCTGGAAGAGAATACGGATTTCACCAGACCCTCTTTTTCATTTGAGGGAAGTAACCGATGCCCTGAAAAACACCGTGACTTGTTTAAAATCACGGAAGTAGGCAGTGTCACTGGAAGCCAGTCCCCTGACCTGCCTCAGTCCTCTTTTTCACATACCAGGCTGCCATACAAGGAAAAAAGGGGGGAAAAAAAGTTGAGGAAGAGAGACCTGGAAAGAACAGAATAAGAAAAAGCAGGGAAACCTAATTCACAGAGTTTACTGCATTATACCCAGTCATTCGCACTCTGTTTTATCACAACACATCTTCTTCTCCTACTAATTACAACCCAACATCCACGACCATCCTGGGCCATGAGACTCTGCATCTCTCCCTTCAGCTTCTGGGAAATGAACAAAAGATCTCTTTCTCTATGCCTATACTTTACTCGCAAAACTTAGCAAAACTTGAGTGTTTTAGTTCTGAAAACACTTCCTTTGCCTTCTTTTACCATCATATATTCACACACACCACAATTTGGGATTATTAGCAGTTATAGAGACCCCACTGAGAGATGTAAAGATTTTTTTTAATGGTAACATTTTAAGCAGTGGAAATGGTAGTTTCCATAGTTGAACAAAAAGCATCACTGTTTATTTGCCAATAATCCAGCTAAACATGGATGGCATTATTCTTCAAAGAGCCCAGTGACAACTAGCCTACAGATTGTCACGCAATTCCTGGATCCTGGCTGAATGTCCTTCACTTGCCATCTTCTCAGTTTCTCTTTCATTATTATCGTTTTGTGCACATGTTATGTCACCATGTGTGTGTTTTAAGCAAAGAAAAAAAACTACCTAGAAGTAATTGAAAAGTGCAAAGGGCTCCTCTTCTGACATGCGCGCTCCAGCAGCAGAGCCTCATTTTCAATTTTCCCATTTCTGCAGCAGGAAGAAAATGTTAAAAAGTAATAACCAGGGGAAAAGGCAGCCAGCTCCTGCAGCCTGGTCTTGCTGTGCTGAATGGCAGTGAAGATCACAGAGGAAGAAAAAAGAAAAAGACAGGAAAAAAAAGGGGGGAAATTTCTTGCTTGAACTGGACCTACTCCAGCTGGCAAGAGGAGGTGGTTTTCTTAACGCTTGCAAAACCTGCTTACTTTTTTAAAGGAATGAAGAAGAAGGAGATGTAAACACAGCCATTAAAACAGATTTAAGGTACTTAGTTTTAATCTAGTCTAAGGCCTCTCCAATTGTCTGCCGCTCTGCAATTCTCTGCTTGCTAGACATTAATACGGCGCATGTCAGTGTCTTCTAAGCAGCGAATGCTGTCAGCTGAGCTCTGTGGTTAGCCTCTCAGGTCAGGCATGGAAGGAACAGCAGCTTAAGCAATAATGGATGGATGTCTGTTATGTGCTGTGGCTGTCAAAAGTCTGTTTTACTACATTAAAGGACTATTGTGTTTATATCTACACAACAGGGCTTAAACAGATTGTTTAAACATGACTAAACAGGAGATGTCTTTGAAATAACCCCCCTAATAAAGTTCAGATGGGTAAGGAACTGAAAAACACCGTCACCAATATATTTCAAAAAAAAAAAAAAGATCATTTCTCTCTAAGCTGCAAGGGTAACACAATATAAACAAAAAAAAAAAACAGTTTACAAGTTAAACTCAAAGGATTCCCTCATAGACCAGCACCCTTTTCTGATGGAATAGCCTTGACCCACCTCTCCATCCACCCTTCCTTAATGCTGTTGCACAATTTACTGTGGTCCTGATAGACAGATAATTGCTTTATTCAGCCGTGTGTAATAAAGGGAGTCTATTGTGTTAATCCCGGTGTTCTTATCTCCTATGCACTCTGAAGAAGGAACTGAAAACCCGACCTCTTCATTCCAAAACTACTGGAGTTTACTCACAATCAGATCCGCTAAAGTGTTCCTACATTCCACTCTGTCACCAAAGGTGCCAAGTACTTTGAGTAGGATCAAGTTATTGTCATATAAAAGGGAATCTAAAGTAGTGTTAAATGGAGTTAGAAGACAGCAAGTTTTACCCTTTTTTTCAAGGCACAGCAGATTAGAAAGGTGCATTCTTTTCAAACCAAAGGAAGTGGGTTGGCGCTCACTTTTCAGAGTTCATTGTCACCCCCTACCTCAACTAAAGAACACAATCGAGACACCAGTTCAACACATTTTTTTTTTTAATATTCAAAAAAACCTTCAGGTCAGTGAAATTAAAACTTTTTCTTTTTCAAAAGCAAGTGTACAGTTTTAAGGATTTTTGTCGGCTGACTTCATGTTGAATTATTTAATCAGTAAAGACAGTTTGGTGAAATCTTTTGTTTCATCCACACGAACTGTATAAAGTATTGGCTTTTCCACATACACATGTATATAGTTATAAATTTATATGATCTCTGTTACACACATACATGTACATAAACAGAGAGGCAGAGGCCAGTCGAAGGAACGGTGACACTAGGCATAGGAGTTCCACATCTCTCTCCAGGTCATTGGGGAGGCTGCCTTCTCAAGGCCCAACATGCTTTATCCTCTCTTTACATCATGACACCACAACCCTTCCGACAAGTGAACACCTCTCCTTGCAATATGGAATTCTTATCCATCAGCCTAATTAAATGCCTTTGTCTTATTTCAAAATGGCACATGCTCAAAAATCTATGAAGCTCAATCGGGAAAGAAGTAACACAGTCTGGAAAGGTGGAGTAACCAACGAAAGAACATCATCATTTAATTCTTCCTCTTCTGGGTGTCATCCCTTTCATGAACCTTTCACAGAGAACGTTGGCAGAAACGACATCCCTTCCGCTCTAGGGATAGCTTCTTCCCAAGAGTTAACCGGCCTAATGGCTCAACAAATCTAACCCTTGAGACTCAACAGTAAAACTCTGTCCGATAGACACAATGATCGCCCCACACGTAGTAAGAAAGATAACACATGCCTAAAAGTCAGGAGATGTGGGTTCTGCCACTAATGGTAAGTTGTGAACTTCTCAGGTACAGAATTTTCTCATTTGTAAACTAAGAGACAACCTAACTTCCAAGTCTGAGAATCAGTGATGTGATGGGTGCCTGTCCTGTCATTGTGGGTCTCACACACACACACACATAACTAGTGAAATTAATGGAACAGCTAAAAGACCAGGCCACTGTCTGACTAAAAAGGAGAATCCCGTATCTAAATCTGGGCCTGACTACACAAGGAGGAGAAAAGCTGGAGTTTGTCCCCAGCTTTGCCAGTAATTTTGTGCAGAGCTGTCGGCAAATGACCTGTCATTGTTGTGACTCCACTCTCTTCTATGACTCACCTTCCTCACCTGTCAAACGAGGATCAAAGTGTCTACAGCTCAGGGGTGTCAGCAGGAGGAAACGTAACGGAAGTAAAAACATCCTACACAGGTCAAACCACTAGGCACATGTAATATTCATTATCAATTAAAATTTCCTAGGCACTTATTGTGTATCACGAACTGCGCTAACCTAGGGGGCTCGCAGGATGCTTGGGGAGGCATCATATAAACAAATAATTACAGCAATGTGACAGCATAATCAAGGTGTGAAGAGGCAAAAGGGAACCAAAGAATAAATGCTTCACTTCCAAGAGAGCCAGGAAGGGCTCACAGGGATGGCATTTGAGTAAACTTAAAGGATGAGTGGAATTCAGTTAAACGAATACAGAAGAAAAAGACATTCCAAGCAGAAGGAACTGCAGGTACAAAGACACAGAGATTGAAAAAGTGTAGAGGGAAGTGATCTGGCGTGGCTGCAGCTCAGCCGCAGGGGTGTAGGAGGGAGGCAGTTGGGCAGGTCAGATGCTGAAGGGCCTCGTCCACTGTGTCACAAAGTCTGAACTTCATCCTGTCCATAACAGGGGACCACTGAGGAATCTTAAGCAAGGGTGTGCCATGAGCTGATGTACAGCTGAGGAGGGCCACTTTACTTACAGGGGAAAACAGATGAAGAAGGGAGTGCAGTTAGAGGCATGAAACCAGTTAGGGAATTATTTTTATATTATAGGCCAGCAGAAAAACACTGAGAGTGTGAACTAAGCTAAAGCTGTGCTAACGGGAATGAGGGAATGCATCTGAGACACACAACAGAGATACAGACGTAGTACAGTAGAGTAATTAGATGTAGGAAGTAAGGCAGAGAGAAAGAATCTCAGGTCTCTGGTTTGGTCAAGTGGGTGAACTGTGGGGCACTCAAACCTGGTAAAACTAGAACGGGTTTATGTTTGAGTAGAGAAGTTTGGTTGAAGAGATGAGGAATCCCAAATGTGTGTGGGACATCAGTTTGAAGTACCCATGAGACATATTCAGGTAGAGATGCCCAGGAAGCAAACTAGAAAAATGAGTTTGAAATTCAGAACGGGATGGAGATGCATTTCCAGTAGTCACAGGACCTTGAAGCCATTGGTGTAAATGGCATGGCCACTTGGGGAATGGGGATAGAATGAGTATAGGAAAGTATCAAAAAAGGAACCTTAGAGGCACAAACATCTAAGGGGGAGGGAAGGAAGAGGAGGTAGTAAAAGATGTAGCAAGGAGGAGGAGGAGCCAGTGTTGTCATGGAGACCAAGAAATCGGCAGCTCTCCTCTTGGAGGATGCAAGCCAGGAACCCCTGCTTTCCCGCTGCCTCGGACCCAAGGGAGCCTGGCAGGAAAGCAGCCTCTCCTTCTGTTCCGGGGCCAAGGGCACAAAGTTAATTCGGCCACAAAGGTAAAAAAGGTAACTCTCCCCCACTCATTCTGTACCCATTCCCCAGGTGAACTCATTGACACCAATGGCTTCAAGTGCCTGTAACTATGAAAAATGTATCTCCAGCCTCTCTTGAACTTCACACTCACATTCCTAGTTGTTCCTGGGCATCTTTCTTATAAGAATACCTACAATGGTGATTATAAGTGTGTGCAGTGTCTTTGAGTTCAAGCTTGGTCTCGTTGTTTTGAAGGAATGGGGAAAGTACCTGGCCTACAAGCCCTCCCAACCACCTGGCAATCAGCCCTTTCCGGGCCAAGTCACAAGTCAGACTGTGGCTCAGTACCTGTCGCTTGCACAGGTCAGAGAGCAAGCAAAATTTGTCCTGATCTAAATATTCCATTGGGAATGCCAAGACTTGAGTCAAAGATGAGGAAGAAGAAAAGAAAACATGAAGTGGCAGCAAAAATCTCTAAAACTAACCCATCTTCCCCAGCATATCTTCTGAGAAAAGTTTTTTCCAGAATCCTATAGAGCAGTATATCTGACCACTTCTTATCCTGCCATTTGCACTCCAGTAAGCTTAAGAGAAATATGGAAACAAAACAAAATAAACTCCACCCCTCTTCTCCACCCTCCCCCTTCCTGCAGCCTCACTCCCGTTGTCCATCAGAAAGTAACAAACCCTGAAGAATGTATATGGGGAGGGAAGAAAAGAATTCATCTGTTATGGATGGAGATGTGGCAGGGATCCAATGCAAACAGCACGAGGAATATCATTTATAGAACTACAAACCTACCTAATAAACACACATAAAAAGACTTTGAAAAGAAAGTCTGAGCCACCGAGCTGGCCCCAAGATTTGTAGACTTTTTCCTTTTCCCTATATGAGAACTGAATTCCAGAGGTTGCTAAATTCTAGAGCAATTTAGAATTTCCCTGGAAAAAAAAACATGGTCCTCGCCTCTAGTGATTTTTGCAATGGGCTTATTTTCTATTGATTCAAAAGCAGGCCCTAAGCTGGTCGATAGTTTTATGTGCCAGTTCACAGTATAAATTTTTATTCCTTAATAGTAATCTGAAAACAAACTTCAATATGTATTTTTAAAGTTAATGCAATTACGTGATGTACTCTGTTCAACTGAATCACATTCAACATTCAACTGAATATCTACAGTGTGCAAAACACTATTACACAGGTAGCGGGGCAGCCCAGCAGAGGAGATCAACAATTAAGAACTACACAACGACAGAACTGTTAAAGGCCTGGAGAAGGCAGCATTTGAAGTCAGCCCTGAATGTTGAATAGGCCCCAGATGAACAGAGAAATGAGCAGAGGACAGTTGAGGCCGAGAGAACCCCTGCCCCAAAGCACTGGGCCAGACGGTAACTTCCGTCCACAGGTCCGCAAAGGGAGCCACGGTCAAGACACAGGGGTTCTGGGGGGGAGGAGGTTAATCACAAAAAGAAAAGAGATTTAGTGTTAGCCTTCTGAAAGTCAGCATCTATCTCCCTAGAATTTAACATTCAAGAATTTCTGCCAATAAGTTTAACTACTGAAATTCAAGATTCCGCTCACATGCCTCCACTTTGATAAATCCTTCCATCCGCCCCCAAACGGAAGTATAACTGCTTCTGAACTCGACCGTCCCTTCAGCTGCCGCTTTCTTACGGCCGTTCTCATTCTGTATTACTTTTCGTCACGCTCACAGTCATTTATATCCATGCTTTCTCCCCTTATTAGACTGAGCTTCTCTCCGGGCCACACGTATGACTAAGACATCTCCGAATTCCCACAACCCTTTTTAAAGCACATGTGGTAGGCACTCAGTAGGTGCTGTTGAATAAAGAAGAATGACTCCAGAACGTGGGTCAGCGACTGGCAGAATCTATATACTGGCAACCACTCTATCTGGTAAAAACACGGTTCTCACTACAAAAACACCTAAGGTAACAGAAAAGCCTTCTAACCACCAGTCATGGGTATCTTGCCTTCTTCCTCTAGGAAATGAAACGAAAAGCGGGACTTCCTATCTATTCAGTACTCACTGGGAGCCTGACACAAGGAGACATTTTAACTTCCTTGTATTACCAATGGCCTGACTAAGCTTCACAGATTCTGATAATATTCCAGGCTGATTAACAGAAAAGAACAAATATCAACTTTTGCTTATATTCCTTCTACAGCAAAGACTAAACAGGAAGACTGCCCCCCCCCAAGAAAAGATGAAATGCACAATGATTCATCAGAATGTACTCGTTGTATTGTGCACTTAAACACACACATATGTATACATAAAAAGACTGAGTATTATTTACTATATTCACCAACTCAGTTCTCCCCCAAATATTCCCTAGCCATTATACGAACCACTCTTACTCACCTTACCTCTCACTCCAATGTCACTATCTCTGGGGCACACCAGTACTGTGACAAGTAGTTCAGACGAAAATTTTATAGCCACTGATGCTGGGCAACGGAAGAAAACAGCAAAGCCACGTGAATCTGCATCAAGGGTTTCAGCAGAGAGAATGTAACTATCCTGACCTTGAGATGTGTTTTCAGTGTTCACAAATCACATGTTTCACTGGATTAAGGGAAATTTTTCTTTTCTTTTTTTTTTGTGGGGAGAAAGATTGGCCCTGAGCTAACATCTGTTGCCAATCCTCCTCTTTTTCCTTGAGGAAGATTGTCGCTGAGCTAACTAACATCTCTGCCAATCTTCCTCTACTTCATGTGGGATGCCACCACAGTGTGGCCTGATGAACAGTGTGTAGGTCCGCGCCTGGGATCCAACCTGCAAACCCCAGGCCACCGAAGGGGAGCGCACGAACTTAACCACTATGCCACCAGGCCTGCCCCCTTTTTCTTTTCTTTTAAGAACAAAATGCCTTGGACCAGATAATAATTCAAGACACATATACCTGAGTCGGCTGTGCTGCTGCAGCTCAGCTGGCCTGTTCCCAAGGACCTGTTGACCATGGGGGCATTTGTGAAAAAGGCAAGAAAACATCTGACTTGCAGAACTATGCTGGAGGAAGCAAACCTGACATTCATTCTCAGACATATGTGACTCCTTTCAGGAACTCCTGACTCAAAATTTCAGAGGGAAGTGGCCCTGTAATAACATCTCTTCTGAGAATAGTGCCATATGGTTTTAACAGAGGTTTATTTCCTGAACCCAAAGAGGGCTGCTGATTCTCAATCCAACAAAAATAATTATGCAGACAATTTCACTCTATTACTTTCAGTGAAACCCATTCTGTGTGGTCCACACATTCCTGCTGACACCTTCAAAGAGACATTAAGCCATTTTTATGTACCATACCCTTAATGGGTGGAATGCAAGGTAAATTTCCTTGAAGATTAGCACCTGTCGTCATGCATAAGGCACCCCCACTTTGACTACCACATGTTAATTCTCTGAGTGGGTCAAAAAAGAGGAGAGACATGAACAGAACTTCCAAGCTGAGTAACACTAATTATCAGTCAGATATTAGGGCAAATACACACACACACACACACACACACACACACCCCCACCCAAGAACCAGAAATACTGCATCTCCCAAAGTCAACAGCACTGCTGGGAAATTACTTCAGATACAATTGGCAGGTAGGAGGACAGGGGGAGGGTAGAGCTGGGGGGGTAATGCGAAACCACTCCCTTGTGTAAATTTTAGCAACACTCAACTACTAACCTTAAAATAATCAAGAGAATAGGAAAATAAAATCCCTTCAGCGCAAAAGCTGAACAACACAAATGCTATAAAAATAAAGATTTAAACCAAAGAATACAACCATTAAATAGTGCTTTCAAAGAAGACCACCCTTTAAGCCTAAGAATATTCCCTTAAGAACAGAATACGCTGACGCACGCCAGGTTGCCCCTGAATCTGAATTTCATTATAGTAGTTGGCTTTGAAATGAACTCGTTCTCCCTTGCAGACTATTAAAGATCACTGAGTTTGAAAAAGAAGCCACGAAAACTATTTTTTATTTTGCCAGCGTACTTGGCGCACTGCAGAAAGATCCTCTTTTCCGCCCGTAAGATCTTCGCCTTCCAATACCTACCCTCCTCTCTTTGAATCAGTAGAGAAATAAGCTAAAAAAAAAAAAGGAAAGTTTCTCTAGATGTCCACAGGAATTTCACAAAATCGAACGAAAATCACAAATATTCTTTAAGCGAGAGGGAGAGACCGTAAGGAAAGCAGTGTCCAGGCGCACAAGGTCAGAGCAGGAGCCAGATACAAGCCGGCACAGTCTTCACCACAAGGCAGGCCCAAGGCTGCTCCAGATCTGTTTTCTTTAGACTGCCTCAAAGTCTTGCCAAGAAACAGACGGATGCTGCTGAAAGAATATCTTCCACAGCTGGGCATCTGGGTTCTATGACAGACAGCCCTGCTCCTGTGTGTGTGGCCTGCAGAACGTATCGAAAGCTTGGGAGAGAGTACTTGGCAGAACAGTGGAAAACCTAAGGATGTTCTTTTTTTGGGGAGAGGAGAACAAAATTCCAACATCACACACATCTGATTGAAACTGTGCCTCTGCTGCTGACATCCCAGACTGAAATTTTGTTTCTCACTCTTGCTGTTCCTGAAGTCTACTGAATAACAGGACAGAGAAACCTCTCTGCTCACTTTCATTTCCAGTAATGCTTTTACATCTCGTTTTTGCACCAGCCAACACTAAGGCATTTTTGTTGCTGACAATCCAGGGGAATGTTTAAACAAAAAACAAACTGAAAATCTTGAAATTTCTTCAAAGCAGAAACAACTAGAAACTGCCTACCCGTGCAGGAGAATGATGTTGCCAAACAGGTTTTGGTTGAATTTTCTTAAATTAAAAAAAAAAAATTCTACTTATCATTATCAGATTTATTTTCTTAAATAGTATACTGACTAAGAGAAGAAAACAAGAATAGAGCTCTATTAAATGAAGAAAACCAGACTCTCCTGTGTGTCCTTCAAAGTAAAAAGTCAGAGCTGGATAAAGAAAAGGAAGGTAAAGCCTGGAAATTAACCGTTAACGGAGACGTCTAGCTTCCGATCTCAATGGAATAAGAGGGCACCATCTTCTTGCTCTTCCATTCCATTTAAATAGCTCTGAAGATGCCTGGGGTGGGGGCTAGAGGTACTACTTGAGATCCACAGAGAAAACAACATGCACAAGACATAGTCCCTGCTTTTTTAAAATTTAAAAATAGAACAATTCTCTGATTTATATCTATAAACATCACCCAAATAGCAGCGTTTTTTACAAAAGCCATACATACTCCTTACAGTCTGGAATTCCTTTGATTTGAATCTGCTTTTTGATGTAACAAATGCGGCGAAGCCAGTGAGTGAGAATCACTCCACTAAATTTAAAAGTTGAGGCACCTTCACTAAGAAGAATGGGACGACATATAATCTACACCCCCATTCCCAACTCCCCCGCGTCCCCCCTTATTAAGATGGCTCCTGGTTGGGTTTCTACTTTCCTTGGCTCTAACTGGCAAAACTGAACTCCTGTACCATTTTAATGACCACGTTACTATTATTTACGTAAGTTTTTGTTAAATCTCAAATTTGGGGACTTGAATCCACAAAGCCTACAAAAATCTCCCTGGGACAGGGTGGTGGAGGGAGGAAATTAAAAGGAATCCATTTAATTTCTGTGGAAACTTTCTGTCTTCTTAAAAGCCACAGAACCTGCAGGAGTCTTGAGCTAACAAATGTGAGAACTACAGAGCTTGGGGCATGTCTTCAAAGAGGTGTATTACAAAGGGAACAGGCCTGGAAGGGAGAAATTTTAATGCCTAATCTCGGTGCTACAGAAGGTACAGTGTCTGAGCCCCAAAGGAAGCTCCTAGTAACCAGGAGAAGTATTCTGGGTACCAAAGAAGGATAATCTGATCAAAGGACAACTGCAGATGCAGAAGGAGTCAGGACGCTTTTCCTGAGTATCAGGTCCACAACGATCTTGTCCTAGAAATCTGTGGTACTCTTGTCTGTATCTCTCATCTCACATTTACCATATACTTCTTTTCTTTGTAATTTCCTCTGGCAAGTATTTCTAAGCTTCCCAGCTCTACATAAGACCCTTGGAAGCAGAGCTTTATACTCTATACTCCATTATGTCTCCCAAACTACAAGAGGAGCTGGTTTTTAATTGACTGATTTGTCCAAAGTCTGGGTTTTGTTCTAAGCTGGTGTCTGGGAGAGGCTCAAAGCATCTGAGGCAAGAGATGGAAAGAGAGTAATGAAAATTAATCATGTCATTTGGACCTATCATTTTCTTGGATCACTTTACGTGGTTCTCTACATTCAAAGACGAAACTTCCTACTTCAAAAAGAATATGTAAACAAAGAGCTGTTAAGTTTCTCATCATCCTAAAGAGTAACAATACTTTTCCTGATTAGCACCTATGGCTCGACTAATTATTTAATACACGCAAACACAACCATCACAACCACACATTACCCGAGCGCTGACAGAAAAAATAATATCTACTTTTCCAGTGGCAGTGGTGGTGTGCAGTAGCTTAAATGTGTTTTTCATTGTCGAAGGGGTCTGATTTCTTTCATACGGATATTGTTAGGAGGCTGAGGGCTGGTGATGGAGTTAAGATGACAGAAAATAAAGCCATGGCAGGAAAGCCCGCACGAATGCTTCATGCTCCTCTAGTTAGAGATGAAAAGTGGGTGGGGTGAGCACTGGCTGTCCGAGCTCATGTCATCGGAGAGGGATGCTCGAAAATGGAGCATAAGGAGTAAAAGTTGAGAGCATTCAGTTCTTGGAAATCTTGCTTACTCTTTAGACTGTATGTGTTCGAAGCAGACCTTGAGGGAATTACCCATAGTGGTTTTGAGGTTTTTGAATAAAGAGGGAAAACAGGGAAATTGCACGGGCGTCCTGATTGACTTCAAAAGTTGATCTTATCTGTACATTTCAGAATTGAATGAAAAAGAGGCACTTTAGCCACATTTATCCACATTTTCTCTACAATGTTTGAATGCTGTTTTAATTTTGCTCCAAACTCTTGCTATAGATAATGTTCTGTTCTTGAATAACAATTCTAACAACACATATTCACAAATATGTAGACAGCCCAAATCAATAGACCTATAGGCTTTTTATGTTTTTATGATATTAATTTGTACCCTAAGAAGTTTATGACATGAAGATAAAATGTAAATACCAAAAAGTTAGGTTTTAAATGCTAAAATCAGAACCAAACCTTCTTTTTGTTTTTCTCTACAAGTATTCTTTAAAAACTATCCATTCGCTTACCCAATAAACACTCATCGGGTATGTCCCAGGTGCAAGGCACTTTGCTAGAAACACCAGGGAATACAACCTCCCATAGTATATGGTCTAGATCCTCAAGAATCTTACAAGCTGGTAGGTAAGAGAATATCTATGTATAAATAACTAACACAAAGCAATATGTTTTAAGAATTGTAAAATGTCGCAGCCAGAGTGTTACAAGATTTTAAACTGCCAGACATCCCTCCTGAAGGAAGGCTGAAAGGAGCACGCACCATTTGAGGTAGAGAGGCAGGTAAGGTTTCAAAAGATGGAAATGAAAGAAGCGTATTCAAAGCAAAAGGCCCAACATGAAGAGAGACGCAACTGGGGAACGGCATGGCGTGTTCAGGGAACGGTGAGAACGGCCTGGCTGGAGCAGCGGTTCCCACAGAGACAGCACCAACGGCTGGGGGCGTTTCAGAAACTTGTGGAGGTGATCTTGATGGTCACGGGACTGGAGGTGCACGACCACACTTTGGCGGGCAGCGGCTGCAGATGCTAGTTGTCCCGCAAAGCATGGGACAGTCCTACGGAATGCAGTTCTTCCACAGCCCTCACAACTTTTGGGAGACCCCTCGGGCATTCCAGTGGGTGAAGAAATCTGGTTATAATTACCCGAGCCTAGAACCTAACTCTACTTAAATATGAACATAAAGTATTTTTTTTACACATTGGATTTTCTCAGACTAAAACTACCTAGAAATCAAGGGAAGTGCATATTTTGTTTTGTCAGGAATTTTACCAAGAGTTGTTGAACATTTCAGAAAGTCTTCACCAACCGTAACATCATTCTTGGTGTCTGAGCCACTAAGACACACCTGCACCAATCTCAATTTGTAGTTGTCACATTCGAGATGATTCTACACATGTTCAAGCAGCTGGCTAGTTCATTACATTTTCTAGCACATTCTGCTCCAAGTATTTAGATACTAAAATATATAAATATAGTTTTGTTTTAAATTTAGTTCCTTCGTCTTTCCTTTACACTACAAGCATGGCATTATATTGATCTTTTGGACATTTTACGTGGATAGGTAAAGAAAATCTGTGATTTCATTTTAGGATGGTAAAGGGAGATTATTGAGTATTTGTTATAAAAATAGGGTATTGGCCCTAATACGTTTCAGAGATCCCAGACTAGAATGTGTGTAGGAAAGTCACTGGAGATGGAAAGATAACATGGGGTCGAGTGATCGTGGGCATGGACAGCCACCTGAGAAGCGTGTCATTGATTGGGTAACATCTAGGTCACCAGCAGGGGTTCCCCAGTGTGAAGCTCTCATGTTGATATGATCAAAGCTGAGCCTTAGGAAGACTGAGCTGCAGCACTGTGTACGGAGAACTTTAAGAGGAAAACACTGGTGACGAGAAGAATAGTCAGTAATCCTGGCTCGTCACTACTGTTCTCTACATTAAGGCAAGGAAAGGACAGTTTTTACAGAGATATACTATTTAAAGATCAAAAGGACTCTGTAACTCTAGTTTGAAGGATAAGGGAGATGGGGAAATTGAAGATGATGGTTAGGACGAAAGATAAAGATTTGGGAGTTGTTCCTAAGATCAAGGTGATTACTCATATGATCGTGCCTTAAACGGGCAAGCAAGGAAACAGAGAGAGGAAAGGCAAGTTCAGAACTTGTGGTGAAGTCCACTTGTAGGGGAAGGTGGGAGTTTAAAAAACAAAGCAAAAGAGAAAAGAGGATCAGTCAGACAGGCAGGAGGAAATCGGAATATAAGCAGAAGCCGAGGAAGGAGGCAGAGGAGGGAATCGACAGTTACACGCTGCAGACCGAGGCTGATGACTGACAGAGAGGCTGCCAGAGGGCGGCTTCTGCTCTTCTAGCAACCTTCCAGTCAGCAGCCTCCGCGAAGCCGGGGAGCGGAAGCCAGGCAGCAGCAGGCTAGGAGTGAGTGGGCGTGAGGAAGTGGAGGCGACAAGTCTAAGCGACTCTTTCAAGAAGTTTGGTGGTTAGAAAGAAGAGAAATAAGATAATGGCTCAAAGGAGTACTACAGAAAAGGGATGTTTCAGGACAGTAAATCTGTCCAAATAAACAACAAAATGTTCAGGAACTGTTTTTCAATTTCCTTATCTGTCAAATAAAGGAACTGAGCTCCAGTGGCCTTTGTTACAACTCTAAGATTCCATGATGAGCTGCTCGGATATTATACTGGTTAAGAAATAAAGCATCCTAACAAAAATCCATTGCATGGAAACAGGATTTCTCTCTCTATGAGATTTGAAGAGGGAAAAAGATAAACTGCCCACTCTTAGTAGGCTCCTTCTGTAAACTACAAAGCATTATAATACTTGAAAGACTCGCCACGCCCGCCTGTAAAGGCTGCCCTGCATGAGGACCTGAGAGACCACCACACAATCACTGGGAGAGATGCGTGGCAGACTGGCAAGGGCTCAGGCCCAGACATGGATGTGGCATTCCAATCCTGGCTTAGCAACCCACCGGGTTTGAGGACGTGCGCATATTACTTTACTTCTCCAAGCCTTTTTCCTTCACATTTCAATCAAGATCATACCAGCACCTACATCATAGGGTTGTCATGAATGTTATACAGTATAAGGTATTATTATTGGTATTCTTCGTACCTCCAGATTAGAGTTACTGCTGCAATTTAATAGGTACGGAACTGAGGCATGGAATGATGATATGGCTTTCCTAAGTTGCTACAGACACAGAACAGAAGGCAAGTTTCTAAGCTAACAATATAGTGACCATATCAACTAGAGGCCAGGCTGCTGCTTTATTAACCGAGTAGTTAGTACCAGCTCAGATCAACTAAATATTGACATTCATTATACAAGATAAGCGTGGTACTAAAATTAGAGTCCTGTAAGAATTAGACTCTTGTGAGCAGTAAGATCTATCTGCTGCTGAATACATCATGCAAAACCTCAAAATGTCATACAATTAATCATGAAAGACTAATATTTCAGAAAAATGGATTAAAAGTGGTCATGTTTCTATTCCACTGCCCTGTTCTGGTCTCACCTTACCCGACAGCCAAGCACAGGGCATGGGGAGAGAAGGGCCTCTAGGATCTGGCGCCAGAGAGGAACCCAATTGGCTAGCACCAGGCCCACTGGAAGGTGTCACAGACATTTGGTCAGTACTTTTTTCTCAGGGCTGAGAATCACAATGTTTCTGAAAGATCCCCTGGGATCACAATAGGAACTTGGAGTTTTCAGAGTATCTATGTCTTGGCCAAGGCTTACAAATATGTCACAACACAGGTGAGCTTATTTCAGAGACATGCTGCTCTCCCCCCAGAGCCACTGGGTGAATTATAAGGAACTACAGTAGAGACAAAAGAAAGAGTCACAAATAAATTCTAAAATATTTCCCCCAGTTTATAAACATTTATCTTATATGGCACAAACGACGGCAAATCTTGTATACTCAAGTACCAATGACTCCCCTTAGGGTTCTCTTGCGTCTGAAAGCAGTGATGCAGCCATGTTACAGACAAATGTCCCAGATACTTAAGAAGGTTGCCATGGGCCCACTATGCAAGGAAATACATTGTGATTCACACCCACCACAGGCTTTGTCCAGACAACTTAAAAAACCATAAATCCAACTAAGACAGTTAAGTGCCTAAAGCTAACAACAACTTCTGATGTAAACAGTGATATGAGGATATTCATTAGGGTAAAATGAGAAAAGTGAATGAACAGGCTATATATCTGCTCAATCATATACAGATTCTGAAGGAGGAAATTCCTCCATTTCCTGTAAGAAAGTGAGTTCTGGATAATGCTGTGGCACTGGTCTCAGCTGGTTTTTCCAGCTCTGTAGAGAGCAAAGCAAAGGGCACAGTAATCTGGTTTGCGGCAGCTCATGCCACCCAAGGGCCGCTGCTGATACAGCTTTAGAATGCTGACTCTTCTCAAAATGAAATAAAGGATTTGTATTTCATTTTACATTGTTCTCATGTCATCATCCTAGTCCACTAAAGGGAAAAAAACACGTTCATGTTTAGGGTTCTTCTTGGGTGTAGCAACCACTTAACAGTTTCATTTACTCATTCTCAAACTTGACTAGTAACTACTACCTGACAGGTACTGAGCTGGGCACTTGTACATTAGGGTGAAAAGATGAAGTCCCTGATAGAGATCCTATAAATGTTCATTTGGGAGCCCAACTATCTCTGTTGTTGCAAACATTTTTCTAATTTTGAACACAATCCAAAATGAGTCCAATTCATTGTCTAGTTGGTCTTATCCAATAAATATTATAATATCTGACAAAGATAAAAACATTCCCATTAATTTGTTTATTTGCAAAATAAAGGGACAATCTGAATGAAAATATTCCACTATATTGTCTCAAAGCAGTATGATCCAGCTAAAGAAGAATAACAAACTGACCAACGCAATTCTTCCCAGGGAAAACTAAACTGAAGGAAAAAAGGAACAAAAATAAGAGGTGGGAGAATTAATGTTTTTAAAAAAGCATTTAAATAAATGTGAGCATCACTATATAATTTCTTTGGTTTATTACTACGAATGACACTTCCAGGGAAGGAATCTATCAGTTTTAACACTACTGGAAAGACAAAAGGAAAAAACATACAGCAAATAAAATAAAGATAAATGTGGGAAAGATTTTTTTCTCCCCAGCTAGAAAGGAAATCTCTCCATCCTTTTGGAATAAGAGAACTTAAAATGCCTTCACGTCAGCCTATTTAGCACAGAGCCCACCTTCTAGCGTGACTTTACTATTTTATGTCGTAGTCAATTCACTCACTCTTTAAGCTGCCTGAAGATGATATAAATGCTTCTTTGTACAGAGCTTTCCTCTTGGTTCTGCATGGAAAGACTTTATTTCTATTGGAGAGCAACGGTATGCATTCATTTTATTTCCATTAGAAAGTATCAGCATGTATTTTATTTCCTGTTCTCAGAAGACCAGAAAGAAAGGCAAAGAAGTGACCCAAGAAATAACCTATTTGGGAAAGACTCCTTCCCTTGAAAAGACACCGATCAATATTCGGTGGAAAGAGCAATCAGCTACGGCACGCTCCCGTTTCAGCGCAGATACACGAATAGCGGCTTCTCGGCAAAGCTGCCTGTGCCAACCGTCTATCCTCCACGCAGGTCCAGATGGAGATGACTTCAGCCTCGGGTCCTGGCCAGCCAGTACAAGTCTGAGCCGAAACAAGTCACTTGTTTCTTTTCTCACACGAACACAGAGAGACGAGATTACACCATGGCTCATAAAAAGTATGCTAATTGGTGATGCTTTCCAGACATCTATGCCAAAATTAACTCGTAGCTGATGCCTACTTGCTTACGTTTCATTCATTCAAATCATTTGCCCTGAAAGGGAAATGTTTACTTTTGTACCCATTTTGGTTTCAACCTCCAAAACCATTGCTAGAAATTAATCTTAACCACTGAACATCTGCTTTAAAACCCAAACCCAAGTCCATCATTTTAATGAACATCAATTACAAATATACCGTTTTTAACATTGTATTGTGAATAGTGGCATATCGTCACCACACAAACCATTAAAACCAGAGCCCTAGTCCCGATGAATTACTCAAAACTACAGTTCACAAATTAGTGAGCACTTACCATCTCACACTTCAAGTTAGTTTTCAGCCAGTTCGAGAGCTCACTTATTCACGTATCTGTCTATTCTCACCTAAACCTCCAGCTGCACTGTTACGTGGCCTACATATACACCTAAGACCTCTGAGAACACCAACATCAAGGGAAAATGAGGGCAGACCTGCCACACCCCACTGGGTCAGCTTAATGCTGAACCAATGACGGTGGACCAGCACCACAATCTGCCTAGTCCCTTGGTAAAAATCAAACCAGCACTTTTCACAGAATAGGAAACAGAAAATGGGTTACTCCACTGAGATAAAGAACTCTGCAGTGCACTTCATTGATTCTAAATGCTTTCATGTATCTAAACCAATTCCCTTAAGACAGACTGTCAGAAATGGAATCTTTTTTCCTTTATTTTTAGTCAATGTTTCTCTGTGTGTTTTGTTTTATCCATCTTCATTAATATCTTCTATTTTATTGTTTACTTGCATGAGTGTCACATGAACTGCTGGGGGGCTTGAATTTGACAGTATTCTTTCACAGTTGGACAAGCCATTCTGGTCACGAGTTCTAACCACAGCTACGCCAGGAACATTTTTAAGGCGAGCAATGTGTATTGACAAATCATATTTTTTTAAAAAATTGCAGCAACAGATTAATACTGCTAATTCATTTGACAAATATTATAAATTCACTTGGCAAATTATGTGATGGGCACGGAAGAAGATACAAAATCCAGGAAGATATATCCTTCACAAAACAAAAGGAAAAAAGAAAAGAAAAAAGAAATGTAAGCCCAGTTCTGTCACAGCTTGGCTTCCTCCCACACATTTCCTGCCATTAAGGGAGTTGTAGTCCGTGCTAAGAACAGCGCTTGGAGGAGTGCCCAGCGGAGAGCCAAGCACAGTAATGGCACATAGTAGGTACTCAATCAACACTTGTTGACTGACTGACCTAGGACTCGTTTCATGAAAGTGTCCCCTTCTTGACACACTCCCTTCTTTTTGTACTTTCCTATTCCATGATGTTAACACTCAATTTAAAGGCACACAAACTCCCTAAACATAAGGTGTGATTCTCATCACACTTGGGTTGTGGAAGTACCTTTCCAGCTGGCTTCCTTGCCTCCAATGCTTCTTTCCTCTTTGTTTCTTGTCTATGCTTCCTCCAGCTTCCCCCACCAAACTAAAATATCTCAGTTGCATCACCACACCAGAGGTCTTCTGCAGACACGGGTAGAATCTGCTCAAATCCCTGCAATTCCATATGATACAGAAATCCAAAGCCTTCCACTTCTAACTACCCTGCTGGGGAACCCAAAGGGCCATCCTACTGCCAGCCCCACCAACCCAGACTCTTCCAGTCCAGCATCATTAGCCCAATTCTACCTATCCAGCCCGATTTTCCTCCTCTCCCCAACATTCACCCTCTGATCCAATCTGGCCTTTCTCTTTACCTCTTCTTCACATTCCATGGTCCTTCCCTTCCCTGGGCCTTTAATGGAAGTCTTCAGTTCATCCAATCATTCATATCCATTTTCTTCAGGACTCAGCTTCCTCCAGCAATTACGTCTTTCTGTTAGAATTTCTATTACACACTAAAGATGATAAGACTTTTACATTTACGTTGCAGTTTGCAAATGAGAGACTCTTATTGTGTGTTATCCCTTACACTCACCATTATAGGTAGATTTTATTATTCCCATTTTTATGTTGAAGATGCCAAGTCCCTGAGAGACAAGGTGGTTTGTCACGGACACTCATTCATGAAGGGTCAGCACTGGGTTCCAGTTTTGTAACTCAGAGTCTAAATGGTCCTCCCATTATGCCATATGCCCTTCCGGTTTCTTCTCCACTTCTCTAGTCCCCTTACAGAGAAGACTCTGAAACTGTGTTCACTTTCTAAATTCCTTTTCTTCACCTCCTGTCCTCCATTTTCTCTTAAACTTTAACCAGATGATCTTTTTAAACCCATCCTTGCACTGACATTTCTTCTGCCAAGACCACCAATGGCTTCCACATTGCCAAACCCAGTGGCAGTCCTAGGTTAGGACAACTTGACACAGTTGGTGACATTATTCTTGAACGCTGAGTCCTTTGCTTCCGGGATACCACCTTCTTTGGGGCCTCTCCTACTCACTGATGCACCTGCTATTTCCCTCACTGCTTCCTCCCCCTAATTCTGAATTTCAAATGCTGGGAATTTCCCCAGGGCTTTGTCCTTGGCCCTCTGCTCTATCTAAAATTATTTCTTCCAGTCCCGTGGCTTTAAATATCACTCCAGACTCTTGGTCTAGATCCTACATGATCTGGGCCTTTCAGCACCGCTCTCTGCCCTCAACTACCTCTCTGGCTCCATAATTGACCACTGTCCCATTCACTCCCTCTGCTACAGCCACACTGGCCACCTTGCTACTCCTTAAACATGCCCAAGAGCTTAGCCTCCACGCCTTTGCTCTTGACGTCCTGCTGCTGGGATCCTTCCCCAAACACGTATGGGGGCTCACTCCCTAACTTAATTCAGGTCCCTGCTCAAATATCACCCCATCAGCAAGGCCTGCCTGACCTACATAAAAGAGCATCTGCCACCCCTCCATGATCTCTATCCCCTTACCACACTTCATTTTTCTTTCCAGCACTTGTCACTGCCTGCATAGCTGCATATCCTGTATTTATTTGTTTACTTATTATCTGCCTCTTCCAACAGAATGCAAGCTCCATGAGGGAAAGAATTTGTATGTTTTGTTACAGGCAGTATCCCTAAGACCTAGAAGAATGTCCAGCATATGGTAGGACTTAATAAGTACTTGTTGAAGGAATGAACATATGATAGCA
Source organism: Equus quagga (assembly GCF_021613505.1). NCBI lineage: Eukaryota > Metazoa > Chordata > Mammalia > Perissodactyla > Equidae > Equus > Equus quagga. The sequence goes on from NC_060281.1 coordinate 19,976,577, forward strand.
TCACACAATTGAATAAGTAAGTACCGTTAATTGCTTAGTAATTATAGTGCTATCTCCTGGACCATATTTTTCATTCCTTCAGGGCAGAACTTTGTGCCTTATAGTCCAAATTTGTATGTAGTTGGCATAGTTGTGGGCACACAGTAGGTGCTCAATAAAGACTGTGGCTGCCTGATTTATCCGAGCAATACAGAGAAAAGCAGGATCAGAATTTTAAGGATAATTATTTTTAGGTAGTTCTATATGTGAGGATTTTTACAAAGAAAATTAACTTACCTAGTCCCTGCTTTGCGGGAATATAGTTTTATGACATCGAAAATGGAAAATCATCATGTGTGTGGACATAAAAAGGCATACAAATAAATAAAAACATGTCAAGCCCTTACATCAAGAACCCAAGCTGAAATAAATTCAACTAAAAGAAAGAAGAATAAGGGTTGATGGTCAAGAGGGAATATGAGATTTTAACTCACAAAATGTAGATAGAAATAAGAACTAAATAATATTCCATACAAATAGTGAGAGAGGGGTTAATCAGGAGAGAGGAAGGAAGAAGGTAAATGGTTCAAAGCTATGGGTTACCGTCAGGCTTTAGAAACAAAGATACAGGGACACACCTCTGTTGACAAGTTTGTTCTGAGAGGATGGAATATGGATCTCGAGGTTTTGCATCAGTAGCACCCACATCTCAAATCAAAAACATAAATAAAATTGCAGCAGCTCTGGAATTTCAGGGTGTTGGGAGGTTCTGTAATATTTCCAGATCATTCTTAAAATCAGTCTCCCTCTCCTGCCACAGATTATTACCAACAAGTTTTATTTATAAAATGCATATGTGAAACTTGACAGGTTTGTTGAGCTAACTGGAAGATTATGTTAGCAGTCTATTATTCATGTATTTTTAATGGAGTTTTTTATACCAGAGAGGAAAAACAATCAAAAATTATTTTTTGTTAATTTATTTACATGGCAAAAAGATTAGAAACTGAAGAAAGTCACACTTTATTTGCCAGTTAACACATTGTGGCAGTGAATAAATGTGTAATTTATTTAAGTTATCATAGTGGGTTCCTCAGTAAGCCAGTATTTCCTTCTGAGTTTTCAATGGTACAAAAGTGAAATATGAACTTTAGGTAATTTCATCAAGACTTGACGATGCTTAACCAATGCTCTGCGTTGCCTATGAGCACTGTTATGTTTTTAATTTCCTAGCCCAGAACACATCATTGCATTTGTTAGCTCCCGTAGAATCAGAGCATCTCCACTTGTCCTAGTCTATGCCTGTGAGCCTCCTTGTCTTATGAACCGGGGGAAATGCACCTTGGAATCACCTCTGCAAACTTTTCACAGAGCCTTTGACCACAAAGGTTGACTGAGCCTCTAATTTTTCCCCTCAGTCGGAGACCTTCATCAGCCACGTCGCCATTGCCCTTGCTTACTTCTTCTGCCTTGTTCTGTGGGGCAGACTCCCCACAGAGGTGCTGTCTGTTTTTCTCTACTTCACTGAGCGTCCCCGTTATCAGAAGCCAGACACTAGAAAGGCTGCTTTCATTTTCACAAGCTTTGAATAAAAGATAATAATAATTCAAATTACATTTCCAGGTAGACTAACTTGATTAAAACAAACCATTTGCCAAAGAGGATGCTTCTTTATTTCCCAGATATCCTTAAGTACTGAAGATCTTTTAGATTTCAGGATTTCCTAAGAATCCTGAATCTACATTCTATCCTCTTTCCTGTTTCTAGAACTCCAGAAATAGGAAAAGCCACTGTCTGAAATTGGATCTTGCTTCCACTTGCCCTTCACCAGACACCCGATCTCCTGTGGAGATGCACCAGGAGAGAACAACTGGTCTACCCGCTGACTTGGCTGTCCCTCATCCACAGTCTTTTTCTGTTGGGAGAAGGGAAGCGCTATCTTTCCCTTCCATGCCTGGGAACGAGTGAGCAGCTAAACTGGAGAGATCATCTTTTTACATATATATATTTTTTCTCCATTAATTGATTGAAATTGTTTTTTTCTTCACTTGTACTTGATTCCTACTTGCTTTTGAAAAAAAAAAAGCATACAAAAATTGGTTAACTTTTCTAGTTAGAATAACCTGAAATTATCTTGGCTGTCGTAATATTTTCTGCACTTTGCTTTAAATCCTCAGCTGGAACCTCTTCTCTTCTTTTTAATTTTTTTTTAAGATTGGCCCTGAGCTAACAGCTGTTGGCAATCTTCTCTCTTTTCCTTTTTCTTCTCCCCAAAGCCCCTCAGTACATAGTTGTCTATTTTCAGTTGTGGGTCCTTCTAGTTGTGTCATGTGGGACACCGCCTCAGCGCACCTTGATGAGCGGTGCTAGGTCCACGCTCAGGATCCAAACCGGAGAAACCCTGGGCCGCCCAAGCAGAGTGCGCAAACTCAACCACTCAGCCATGGGGCCGGCCCCACCTTTTCTCTTCTTGAATCTGGTTTGAGTCATATTAAACCATTTTTAAATCTGAAATATTCAATAGAGATGTGTGACCCTGAGCGAGTCCCTTAACTTCTCAAGGTTTCTTCCTCCCTTGTAAAACGACATCTCCTCCGCCTATTTCACAGGGTTATCGTGAGGTCAAAAGAGCTAACATAAACTTTGTAAACCACAAAAATATAGAATAGAATATCTTCTCAAAGGCGGGTCTGAGAACCCTAAGCTGAGGCACACAGGACCACTCCAAGGGAGGACATGTGAAGGTGGAGGCTCAAAGAGGGTTGAAGAAGAGACCCTGAAAGCACGACGGGGCACCCAGCACAGCGCATTCTCCGTCACTTAGCACACCACACACCACACGAGCAGCTGTAAAGCAGAACAAAGCTGAAGGGGAAAAAGAAACAAGAAGAAAAGGAAAGAAGAGAATGTACAATAATCTAAGTTACATTCTGAGGCAGGCAACGGTATTGGGAAGTAAATAATCCCGTGGGCTATAATATTTTTAAAGAAATTAGATTGGGAAATTTTATACCAATTTTTATAAACTAATTTTCAAAGTGTTTATCTTTACCAAACAGAAGATTTACCACTTTGAGATTAAGAATCAGGGTGTAGCCCAATTCCTTCTAATAATTAAAAAATAAAATCAGCTTAGAAGATAGGAGCAAAAACGTATAAGAAGTAGGCATGAATGTAGATGCATACACACAAATATGCACTTAGGAAAAATATTAAAAGGAAATACATCAAGACATTAACTTGGGTTTATCTTTGGTGTTGAGTTCCAAGTGACTTTTACTTTCTTCTTTACCTTGTCTGAATTTTCTGAAATTTTTACAACAAATGTTTTTCCTATGTAGTAATTAAATTAAAACGTTACTGTGAGTGAACAAACTGTGGTACATCCAGACAATGGAATATTATTCAGTATTTAAAAGAATGAGCCATCAAGCCATGAAAAGACATGGAGGAAGCTTAAATGCATATTACTACGTGAAAGAAGCCAACCTGAGAAGGCTACACACTGTAGGATTCCAACTCTATGACATTCTGGAAAAGGTAAAACTGTGGAGACAGTACAGAGGTCAGGGGTTTCCAGAGCTTGGAGTGGGGGATGAATAAGGAGAGCACAGAAGATTCTCAGGGCAGTGAAACTACTCGGTATGATACTATGATGACGGACATACGTCATTACACGTTTGTCCAAACCCAAAGAATGTACAACATCAGGAGTGAACCCTAATGTAAAATAAGAACTTTGGGGGACCAGCACGGTGGCATAGTGGTTAAGTTCATGCACTCCACTTTGGTGGCCCGGGGTCCACGGGTTTGGATCCTAGGCGCAGACCTACACAATGCTCATCAAGCCATGTTGTGGTGGCATCCCACATACAAAATAGAGGAAGATTGGCACAGATGTTAGCTCAGGGCCAACCTTCCTCACCAAAAAATAAAAAAATTAAGGACTTGGGGTGATTATGATGTATTAATCAATGTAGGTTCATCAAGTGTAACAACCACTCTGGTGGGGGAGTTTGATGATGGGGAGGCTGTGCATATGTGGGGGCAGGAGGTATAAGAGAAAGCTCTATACCTTCCTCCCAATTTTGCTGTGAACCTAAAACTGCTCTAAAAAACTAATCTTAAAAATAAATGTTATTTAAAATGCAAGCAGAAAAACAAGGGGCAGCACTGAACATCATATACGCTTTTAATACTAGTCCCACAAACGTTGCATTTTCACCAAAAAGTATATTTTCCACATACTCTAAACTACCAAAAATAAAAGTACTGCTACTTCCTCCAGTGGCAGAGCACTTATCCACGGTGGCATTAAAGACTAAGGAAACAAAAAATCCTGTAGAGTAGGCTAGAATAGTCATTTCTTGTGACTAATAATAATTCCAGTTTCTCTAAGAAGAAGAGAGTCCAAAGTGGCCCTGCTGATTGTCACGAGACTCTCTTCACCCTGGTCCCTCACCCTGAACGCGTCGGTCACACTTCACACTGAACGAAGGACAGAGAAAAGGACTACTATTGATATTTGAGACTCTAAGTTAGCTCAGATTTGTCTTAACCTCTGATATAAAGTTCTATAAAGTTTTCCCCCAAAATTACTCACACATACTCAAAGCCTGTGTTCTCAAGCAGCAGAAAAAGTACCGGCCCGAAGTCAGAAAGCAGAGCTGACTCTCCGTGAAGGACGTGCGGCAGCTAACACAAGCCTCAGTTTCCTCATGTGTAAAAGAGAAGTTCATGGATATAAAGCATCCAGCACACAGCCTCAAGAACTAATGAACATCAGCTTTTATCCCCCACCCCACCAACGCACGGGCACTTTAAATTGGATGGCTTTTGTTACACTCCATTTAGCTTTGGAACTCTTTTTTCGAATCAAAAGGTACTTGGAAGCCCATTTTGTCAGGCAGAGAAGTGCTCGCCTGCTCCGGTGGAAGGGGGTGATGTGGAGAGCAAGGAAGCTTAAGGATGCTGGCAAGGAAGTAGGTCTAGTGATTGACAAAGAGGTGGAGAGAATGGACTGACTGACGTGACAAACTGAGATAAAGTGAGAGATTGTGGGACTGAGTTCTCAAGGAGGGCGGACAGTAGGTGTGGTGGGCACAGCGGACTGAACACAGTAAGGAGATGTGGTTGTGGCCAGAGACTGGACATCTGAAAATAAAGTATGATGTACCAGTCATAAACTTTCACAAGTTATTAAAATAAAGGCTAGGGACCCTGCTCATTTTCCCTACAAACGAAGCCTTTTATGTCCTGATGTGTTCAAAATAATACTGGGCACAACCCTTGGCTTTATTCTCGATTTTGCCGTGGCCCTTTCAAGTTAGAGTCTCAAAGTTATTTCACCAGCACCCAGCATTCACAGGCTCTGACACAGAGCAGGCTTGCTATAAATGTTTGCCCAATTCATGTAGACATAAAGGATGGAGACATATAGATATAGATATGTTATTAAAGCTGATTTTTCTTCCTAAGGTTAATTTATTTTAATCACCAAAGCCACCATCGAGAACAAAAGGGCCTAAGTATCAACACTAGATTTTCACCGAATTGCTACAGGTACTTCGTAGGTGTGTAGAGGTCTTGCGATTTAAGATCCTAATGTAAAAAAAATCATATTTTTTTAAGCAGTCATTTTACATAACTTACAAACCATAAGTCTTCCAATAGCCTGGCTAAATGTGGGAGAGACCAGTGCGACTATGTTTTCCTGATGTGAAAACTATCAAAATCTATTCCAAGAACTGGCCAGATAGTCCCAGAGACAGAACCAGGAATACAACACAGCTATGATTCGGCTTCAGGAGCTCTCAGTAAGTAGCAAAAAATTTTAAAAAATGGTTTTCTTCCAGGGGCTGGCCCCGTGGCCGAGTGGTTAAGTTC